>NW_027184385.1:0-63903 GCF_000393655.2 Nicotiana sylvestris
TCGAAGGCGGCATCCGTAAAAATACATAAAATCAAAAGAGGAATCGCGTAAAACGGATAAATGAGCGTAAAGTTATGTCGTTTTAAGGCTTCACACTTTCGCACCTAGAGCGGAAGGAGGAAGGGTAATAAGAAAATTTAGAGTGCAAGGAATGTTGGATGCGATCATACCAGCACTAACGCACCGGATCCCATCAGAACTCCGAAGTTAAGCGTGCTTGGGCGAGAGTAGTACTAGGATGGGTGACCCCCTGGGAAGTCCTCGTGTTGCATCCTTTTTTTTGGCAAAATTTGTATCCTACTTCTTTTAATATATCGATGGTAGATCCAATAAAATCACAAATGACTTTTACGCAGTGTAAACGATATTTTTTTTACATGAATGATAAAAAAAAATTAAAGAGGATCTTGACATGTCACTACGTCTTGGTTTCGAAGGCGGCATCCGTAAAAATACATAAAATCAAAAGAGGAATCGCGTAAAACGGATAAATGAGCGTAAAGTTATGTCGTTTTAAGGCTTCACACTTTCGCACCTAGAGCGGAAGGAGGAAGGGTAATAAGAAAATTTAGAGTGCAAGGAATGTTGGATGCGATCATACCAGCACTAACGCACCGGATCCCATCAGAACTCCGAAGTTAAGCGTGCTTGGGCGAGAGTAGTACTAGGATGGGTGACCCCCTGGGAAGTCCTCGTGTTGCATCCTTTTTTTTGGCAAAATTTGTATCCTACTTCTTTTAATATATCGATGGTAGATCCAATAAAATCACAAATGACTTTTACGCAGTGTAAACGATATTTTTTTTACATGAATGATAAAAAAAATTAAAGAGGATCTTGACATGTCACTACGTCTTGGTTTCGAAGGCGGCATCCGTAAAAATACATAAAATCAAAAGAGGAATCGCGTAAAACGGATAAATGAGCGTAAAGTTATGTCGTTTTAAGGCTTCACACTTTCGCACCTAGAGCGGAAGGAGGAAGGGTAATAAGAAAATTTAGAGTGCAAGGAATGTTGGATGCGATCATACCAGCACTAACGCACCGGATCCCATCAGAACTCCGAAGTTAAGCGTGCTTGGGCGAGAGTAGTACTAGGATGGGTGACCCCCTGGGAAGTCCTCGTGTTGCATCCTTTTTTTTGGCAAAATTTGTATCCTACTTCTTTTAATATATCGATGGTAGATCCAATAAAATCACAAATGACTTTTACGCAGTGTAAACGATATTTTTTTTACATGAATGATAAAAAAAATTAAAGAGGATCTTGACATGTCACTACGTCTTGGTTTCGAAGGCGGCATCCGTAAAAATACATAAAATCAAAAGAGGAATCGCGTAAAACGGATAAATGAGCGTAAAGTTATGTCGTTTTAAGGCTTCACACTTTCGCACCTAGAGCGGAAGGAGGAAGGGTAATAAGAAAATTTAGAGTGCAAGGAATGTTGGATGCGATCATACCAGCACTAACGCACCGGATCCCATCAGAACTCCGAAGTTAAGCGTGCTTGGGCGAGAGTAGTACTAGGATGGGTGACCCCCTGGGAAGTCCTCGTGTTGCATCCTTTTTTTTGGCAAAATTTGTATCCTACTTCTTTTAATATATCGATGGTAGATCCAATAAAATCACAAATGACTTTTACGCAGTGTAAACGATATTTTTTTTACATGAATGATAAAAAAAATTAAAGAGGATCTTGACATGTCACTACGTCTTGGTTTCGAAGGCGGCATCCGTAAAAATACATAAAATCAAAAGAGGAATCGCGTAAAACGGATAAATGAGCGTAAAGTTATGTCGTTTTAAGGCTTCACACTTTCGCACCTAGAGCGGAAGGAGGAAGGGTAATAAGAAAATTTAGAGTGCAAGGAATGTTGGATGCGATCATACCAGCACTAACGCACCGGATCCCATCAGAACTCCGAAGTTAAGCGTGCTTGGGCGAGAGTAGTACTAGGATGGGTGACCCCCTGGGAAGTCCTCGTGTTGCATCCTTTTTTTTGGCAAAATTTGTATCCTACTTCTTTTAATATATCGATGGTAGATCCAATAAAATCACAAATGACTTTTACGCAGTGTAAACGATATTTTTTTTACATGAATGATAAAAAAAAATTAAAGAGGATCTTGACATGTCACTACGTCTTGGTTTCGAAGGCGGCATCCGTAAAAATACATAAAATCAAAAGAGGAATCGCGTAAAACGGATAAATGAGCGTAAAGTTATGTCGTTTTAAGGCTTCACACTTTCGCACCTAGAGCGGAAGGAGGAAGGGTAATAAGAAAATTTAGAGTGCAAGGAATGTTGGATGCGATCATACCAGCACTAACGCACCGGATCCCATCAGAACTCCGAAGTTAAGCGTGCTTGGGCGAGAGTAGTACTAGGATGGGTGACCCCCTGGGAAGTCCTCGTGTTGCATCCTTTTTTTTGGCAAAATTTGTATCCTACTTCTTTTAATATATCGATGGTAGATCCAATAAAATCACAAATGACTTTTACGCAGTGTAAACGATATTTTTTTTACATGAATGATAAAAAAAAATTAAAGAGGATCTTGACATGTCACTACGTCTTGGTTTCGAAGGCGGCATCCGTAAAAATACATAAAATCAAAAGAGGAATCGCGTAAAACGGATAAATGAGCGTAAAGTTATGTCGTTTTAAGGCTTCACACTTTCGCACCTAGAGCGGAAGGAGGAAGGGTAATAAGAAAATTTAGAGTGCAAGGAATGTTGGATGCGATCATACCAGCACTAACGCACCGGATCCCATCAGAACTCCGAAGTTAAGCGTGCTTGGGCGAGAGTAGTACTAGGATGGGTGACCCCCTGGGAAGTCCTCGTGTTGCATCCTTTTTTTTGGCAAAATTTGTATCCTACTTCTTTTAATATATCGATGGTAGATCCAATAAAATCACAAATGACTTTTACGCAGTGTAAACGATATTTTTTTTACATGAATGATAAAAAAAAATTAAAGAGGATCTTGACATGTCACTACGTCTTGGTTTCGAAGGCGGCATCCGTAAAAATACATAAAATCAAAAGAGGAATCGCGTAAAACGGATAAATGAGCGTAAAGTTATGTCGTTTTAAGGCTTCACACTTTCGCACCTAGAGCGGAAGGAGGAAGGGTAATAAGAAAATTTAGAGTGCAAGGAATGTTGGATGCGATCATACCAGCACTAACGCACCGGATCCCATCAGAACTCCGAAGTTAAGCGTGCTTGGGCGAGAGTAGTACTAGGATGGGTGACCCCCTGGGAAGTCCTCGTGTTGCATCCTTTTTTTTGGCAAAATTTGTATCCTACTTCTTTTAATATATCGATGGTAGATCCAATAAAATCACAAATGACTTTTACGCAGTGTAAACGATATTTTTTTTACATGAATGATAAAAAAAATTAAAGAGGATCTTGACATGTCACTACGTCTTGGTTTCGAAGGCGGCATCCGTAAAAATACATAAAATCAAAAGAGGAATCGCGTAAAACGGATAAATGAGCGTAAAGTTATGTCGTTTTAAGGCTTCACACTTTCGCACCTAGAGCGGAAGGAGGAAGGGTAATAAGAAAATTTAGAGTGCAAGGAATGTTGGATGCGATCATACCAGCACTAACGCACCGGATCCCATCAGAACTCCGAAGTTAAGCGTGCTTGGGCGAGAGTAGTACTAGGATGGGTGACCCCCTGGGAAGTCCTCGTGTTGCATCCTTTTTTTTGGCAAAATTTGTATCCTACTTCTTTTAATATATCGATGGTAGATCCAATAAAATCACAAATGACTTTTACGCAGTGTAAACGATATTTTTTTTACATGAATGATAAAAAAAAATTAAAGAGGATCTTGACATGTCACTACGTCTTGGTTTCGAAGGCGGCATCCGTAAAAATACATAAAATCAAAAGAGGAATCGCGTAAAACGGATAAATGAGCGTAAAGTTATGTCGTTTTAAGGCTTCACACTTTCGCACCTAGAGCGGAAGGAGGAAGGGTAATAAGAAAATTTAGAGTGCAAGGAATGTTGGATGCGATCATACCAGCACTAACGCACCGGATCCCATCAGAACTCCGAAGTTAAGCGTGCTTGGGCGAGAGTAGTACTAGGATGGGTGACCCCCTGGGAAGTCCTCGTGTTGCATCCTTTTTTTTGGCAAAATTTGTATCCTACTTCTTTTAATATATCGATGGTAGATCCAATAAAATCACAAATGACTTTTACGCAGTGTAAACGATATTTTTTTTACATGAATGATAAAAAAAATTAAAGAGGATCTTGACATGTCACTACGTCTTGGTTTCGAAGGCGGCATCCGTAAAAATACATAAAATCAAAAGAGGAATCGCGTAAAACGGATAAATGAGCGTAAAGTTATGTCGTTTTAAGGCTTCACACTTTCGCACCTAGAGCGGAAGGAGGAAGGGTAATAAGAAAATTTAGAGTGCAAGGAATGTTGGATGCGATCATACCAGCACTAACGCACCGGATCCCATCAGAACTCCGAAGTTAAGCGTGCTTGGGCGAGAGTAGTACTAGGATGGGTGACCCCCTGGGAAGTCCTCGTGTTGCATCCTTTTTTTTGGCAAAATTTGTATCCTACTTCTTTTAATATATCGATGGTAGATCCAATAAAATCACAAATGACTTTTACGCAGTGTAAACGATATTTTTTTTACATGAATGATAAAAAAAAATTAAAGAGGATCTTGACATGTCACTACGTCTTGGTTTCGAAGGCGGCATCCGTAAAAATACATAAAATCAAAAGAGGAATCGCGTAAAACGGATAAATGAGCGTAAAGTTATGTCGTTTTAAGGCTTCACACTTTCGCACCTAGAGCGGAAGGAGGAAGGGTAATAAGAAAATTTAGAGTGCAAGGAATGTTGGATGCGATCATACCAGCACTAACGCACCGGATCCCATCAGAACTCCGAAGTTAAGCGTGCTTGGGCGAGAGTAGTACTAGGATGGGTGACCCCCTGGGAAGTCCTCGTGTTGCATCCTTTTTTTTGGCAAAATTTGTATCCTACTTCTTTTAATATATCGATGGTAGATCCAATAAAATCACAAATGACTTTTACGCAGTGTAAACGATATTTTTTTTACATGAATGATAAAAAAAATTAAAGAGGATCTTGACATGTCACTACGTCTTGGTTTCGAAGGCGGCATCCGTAAAAATACATAAAATCAAAAGAGGAATCGCGTAAAACGGATAAATGAGCGTAAAGTTATGTCGTTTTAAGGCTTCACACTTTCGCACCTAGAGCGGAAGGAGGAAGGGTAATAAGAAAATTTAGAGTGCAAGGAATGTTGGATGCGATCATACCAGCACTAACGCACCGGATCCCATCAGAACTCCGAAGTTAAGCGTGCTTGGGCGAGAGTAGTACTAGGATGGGTGACCCCCTGGGAAGTCCTCGTGTTGCATCCTTTTTTTTGGCAAAATTTGTATCCTACTTCTTTTAATATATCGATGGTAGATCCAATAAAATCACAAATGACTTTTACGCAGTGTAAACGATATTTTTTTTACATGAATGATAAAAAAAAATTAAAGAGGATCTTGACATGTCACTACGTCTTGGTTTCGAAGGCGGCATCCGTAAAAATACATAAAATCAAAAGAGGAATCGCGTAAAACGGATAAATGAGCGTAAAGTTATGTCGTTTTAAGGCTTCACACTTTCGCACCTAGAGCGGAAGGAGGAAGGGTAATAAGAAAATTTAGAGTGCAAGGAATGTTGGATGCGATCATACCAGCACTAACGCACCGGATCCCATCAGAACTCCGAAGTTAAGCGTGCTTGGGCGAGAGTAGTACTAGGATGGGTGACCCCCTGGGAAGTCCTCGTGTTGCATCCTTTTTTTTGGCAAAATTTGTATCCTACTTCTTTTAATATATCGATGGTAGATCCAATAAAATCACAAATGACTTTTACGCAGTGTAAACGATATTTTTTTTACATGAATGATAAAAAAAAATTAAAGAGGATCTTGACATGTCACTACGTCTTGGTTTCGAAGGCGGCATCCGTAAAAATACATAAAATCAAAAGAGGAATCGCGTAAAACGGATAAATGAGCGTAAAGTTATGTCGTTTTAAGGCTTCACACTTTCGCACCTAGAGCGGAAGGAGGAAGGGTAATAAGAAAATTTAGAGTGCAAGGAATGTTGGATGCGATCATACCAGCACTAACGCACCGGATCCCATCAGAACTCCGAAGTTAAGCGTGCTTGGGCGAGAGTAGTACTAGGATGGGTGACCCCCTGGGAAGTCCTCGTGTTGCATCCTTTTTTTTGGCAAAATTTGTATCCTACTTCTTTTAATATATCGATGGTAGATCCAATAAAATCACAAATGACTTTTACGCAGTGTAAACGATATTTTTTTTACATGAATGATAAAAAAAAATTAAAGAGGATCTTGACATGTCACTACGTCTTGGTTTCGAAGGCGGCATCCGTAAAAATACATAAAATCAAAAGAGGAATCGCGTAAAACGGATAAATGAGCGTAAAGTTATGTCGTTTTAAGGCTTCACACTTTCGCACCTAGAGCGGAAGGAGGAAGGGTAATAAGAAAATTTAGAGTGCAAGGAATGTTGGATGCGATCATACCAGCACTAACGCACCGGATCCCATCAGAACTCCGAAGTTAAGCGTGCTTGGGCGAGAGTAGTACTAGGATGGGTGACCCCCTGGGAAGTCCTCGTGTTGCATCCTTTTTTTTGGCAAAATTTGTATCCTACTTCTTTTAATATATCGATGGTAGATCCAATAAAATCACAAATGACTTTTACGCAGTGTAAACGATATTTTTTTTACATGAATGATAAAAAAAAATTAAAGAGGATCTTGACATGTCACTACGTCTTGGTTTCGAAGGCGGCATCCGTAAAAATACATAAAATCAAAAGAGGAATCGCGTAAAACGGATAAATGAGCGTAAAGTTATGTCGTTTTAAGGCTTCACACTTTCGCACCTAGAGCGGAAGGAGGAAGGGTAATAAGAAAATTTAGAGTGCAAGGAATGTTGGATGCGATCATACCAGCACTAACGCACCGGATCCCATCAGAACTCCGAAGTTAAGCGTGCTTGGGCGAGAGTAGTACTAGGATGGGTGACCCCCTGGGAAGTCCTCGTGTTGCATCCTTTTTTTTGGCAAAATTTGTATCCTACTTCTTTTAATATATCGATGGTAGATCCAATAAAATCACAAATGACTTTTACGCAGTGTAAACGATATTTTTTTTACATGAATGATAAAAAAAAATTAAAGAGGATCTTGACATGTCACTACGTCTTGGTTTCGAAGGCGGCATCCGTAAAAATACATAAAATCAAAAGAGGAATCGCGTAAAACGGATAAATGAGCGTAAAGTTATGTCGTTTTAAGGCTTCACACTTTCGCACCTAGAGCGGAAGGAGGAAGGGTAATAAGAAAATTTAGAGTGCAAGGAATGTTGGATGCGATCATACCAGCACTAACGCACCGGATCCCATCAGAACTCCGAAGTTAAGCGTGCTTGGGCGAGAGTAGTACTAGGATGGGTGACCCCCTGGGAAGTCCTCGTGTTGCATCCTTTTTTTTGGCAAAATTTGTATCCTACTTCTTTTAATATATCGATGGTAGATCCAATAAAATCACAAATGACTTTTACGCAGTGTAAACGATATTTTTTTTACATGAATGATAAAAAAAAATTAAAGAGGATCTTGACATGTCACTACGTCTTGGTTTCGAAGGCGGCATCCGTAAAAATACATAAAATCAAAAGAGGAATCGCGTAAAACGGATAAATGAGCGTAAAGTTATGTCGTTTTAAGGCTTCACACTTTCGCACCTAGAGCGGAAGGAGGAAGGGTAATAAGAAAATTTAGAGTGCAAGGAATGTTGGATGCGATCATACCAGCACTAACGCACCGGATCCCATCAGAACTCCGAAGTTAAGCGTGCTTGGGCGAGAGTAGTACTAGGATGGGTGACCCCCTGGGAAGTCCTCGTGTTGCATCCTTTTTTTTGGCAAAATTTGTATCCTACTTCTTTTAATATATCGATGGTAGATCCAATAAAATCACAAATGACTTTTACGCAGTGTAAACGATATTTTTTTTACATGAATGATAAAAAAAAATTAAAGAGGATCTTGACATGTCACTACGTCTTGGTTTCGAAGGCGGCATCCGTAAAAATACATAAAATCAAAAGAGGAATCGCGTAAAACGGATAAATGAGCGTAAAGTTATGTCGTTTTAAGGCTTCACACTTTCGCACCTAGAGCGGAAGGAGGAAGGGTAATAAGAAAATTTAGAGTGCAAGGAATGTTGGATGCGATCATACCAGCACTAACGCACCGGATCCCATCAGAACTCCGAAGTTAAGCGTGCTTGGGCGAGAGTAGTACTAGGATGGGTGACCCCCTGGGAAGTCCTCGTGTTGCATCCTTTTTTTTGGCAAAATTTGTATCCTACTTCTTTTAATATATCGATGGTAGATCCAATAAAATCACAAATGACTTTTACGCAGTGTAAACGATATTTTTTTTACATGAATGATAAAAAAAAATTAAAGAGGATCTTGACATGTCACTACGTCTTGGTTTCGAAGGCGGCATCCGTAAAAATACATAAAATCAAAAGAGGAATCGCGTAAAACGGATAAATGAGCGTAAAGTTATGTCGTTTTAAGGCTTCACACTTTCGCACCTAGAGCGGAAGGAGGAAGGGTAATAAGAAAATTTAGAGTGCAAGGAATGTTGGATGCGATCATACCAGCACTAACGCACCGGATCCCATCAGAACTCCGAAGTTAAGCGTGCTTGGGCGAGAGTAGTACTAGGATGGGTGACCCCCTGGGAAGTCCTCGTGTTGCATCCTTTTTTTTGGCAAAATTTGTATCCTACTTCTTTTAATATATCGATGGTAGATCCAATAAAATCACAAATGACTTTTACGCAGTGTAAACGATATTTTTTTTACATGAATGATAAAAAAAAATTAAAGAGGATCTTGACATGTCACTACGTCTTGGTTTCGAAGGCGGCATCCGTAAAAATACATAAAATCAAAAGAGGAATCGCGTAAAACGGATAAATGAGCGTAAAGTTATGTCGTTTTAAGGCTTCACACTTTCGCACCTAGAGCGGAAGGAGGAAGGGTAATAAGAAAATTTAGAGTGCAAGGAATGTTGGATGCGATCATACCAGCACTAACGCACCGGATCCCATCAGAACTCCGAAGTTAAGCGTGCTTGGGCGAGAGTAGTACTAGGATGGGTGACCCCCTGGGAAGTCCTCGTGTTGCATCCTTTTTTTTGGCAAAATTTGTATCCTACTTCTTTTAATATATCGATGGTAGATCCAATAAAATCACAAATGACTTTTACGCAGTGTAAACGATATTTTTTTTACATGAATGATAAAAAAAATTAAAGAGGATCTTGACATGTCACTACGTCTTGGTTTCGAAGGCGGCATCCGTAAAAATACATAAAATCAAAAGAGGAATCGCGTAAAACGGATAAATGAGCGTAAAGTTATGTCGTTTTAAGGCTTCACACTTTCGCACCTAGAGCGGAAGGAGGAAGGGTAATAAGAAAATTTAGAGTGCAAGGAATGTTGGATGCGATCATACCAGCACTAACGCACCGGATCCCATCAGAACTCCGAAGTTAAGCGTGCTTGGGCGAGAGTAGTACTAGGATGGGTGACCCCCTGGGAAGTCCTCGTGTTGCATCCTTTTTTTTGGCAAAATTTGTATCCTACTTCTTTTAATATATCGATGGTAGATCCAATAAAATCACAAATGACTTTTACGCAGTGTAAACGATATTTTTTTTACATGAATGATAAAAAAAAATTAAAGAGGATCTTGACATGTCACTACGTCTTGGTTTCGAAGGCGGCATCCGTAAAAATACATAAAATCAAAAGAGGAATCGCGTAAAACGGATAAATGAGCGTAAAGTTATGTCGTTTTAAGGCTTCACACTTTCGCACCTAGAGCGGAAGGAGGAAGGGTAATAAGAAAATTTAGAGTGCAAGGAATGTTGGATGCGATCATACCAGCACTAACGCACCGGATCCCATCAGAACTCCGAAGTTAAGCGTGCTTGGGCGAGAGTAGTACTAGGATGGGTGACCCCCTGGGAAGTCCTCGTGTTGCATCCTTTTTTTTGGCAAAATTTGTATCCTACTTCTTTTAATATATCGATGGTAGATCCAATAAAATCACAAATGACTTTTACGCAGTGTAAACGATATTTTTTTTACATGAATGATAAAAAAAATTAAAGAGGATCTTGACATGTCACTACGTCTTGGTTTCGAAGGCGGCATCCGTAAAAATACATAAAATCAAAAGAGGAATCGCGTAAAACGGATAAATGAGCGTAAAGTTATGTCGTTTTAAGGCTTCACACTTTCGCACCTAGAGCGGAAGGAGGAAGGGTAATAAGAAAATTTAGAGTGCAAGGAATGTTGGATGCGATCATACCAGCACTAACGCACCGGATCCCATCAGAACTCCGAAGTTAAGCGTGCTTGGGCGAGAGTAGTACTAGGATGGGTGACCCCCTGGGAAGTCCTCGTGTTGCATCCTTTTTTTTGGCAAAATTTGTATCCTACTTCTTTTAATATATCGATGGTAGATCCAATAAAATCACAAATGACTTTTACGCAGTGTAAACGATATTTTTTTTACATGAATGATAAAAAAAATTAAAGAGGATCTTGACATGTCACTACGTCTTGGTTTCGAAGGCGGCATCCGTAAAAATACATAAAATCAAAAGAGGAATCGCGTAAAACGGATAAATGAGCGTAAAGTTATGTCGTTTTAAGGCTTCACACTTTCGCACCTAGAGCGGAAGGAGGAAGGGTAATAAGAAAATTTAGAGTGCAAGGAATGTTGGATGCGATCATACCAGCACTAACGCACCGGATCCCATCAGAACTCCGAAGTTAAGCGTGCTTGGGCGAGAGTAGTACTAGGATGGGTGACCCCCTGGGAAGTCCTCGTGTTGCATCCTTTTTTTTGGCAAAATTTGTATCCTACTTCTTTTAATATATCGATGGTAGATCCAATAAAATCACAAATGACTTTTACGCAGTGTAAACGATATTTTTTTTACATGAATGATAAAAAAAATTAAAGAGGATCTTGACATGTCACTACGTCTTGGTTTCGAAGGCGGCATCCGTAAAAATACATAAAATCAAAAGAGGAATCGCGTAAAACGGATAAATGAGCGTAAAGTTATGTCGTTTTAAGGCTTCACACTTTCGCACCTAGAGCGGAAGGAGGAAGGGTAATAAGAAAATTTAGAGTGCAAGGAATGTTGGATGCGATCATACCAGCACTAACGCACCGGATCCCATCAGAACTCCGAAGTTAAGCGTGCTTGGGCGAGAGTAGTACTAGGATGGGTGACCCCCTGGGAAGTCCTCGTGTTGCATCCTTTTTTTTGGCAAAATTTGTATCCTACTTCTTTTAATATATCGATGGTAGATCCAATAAAATCACAAATGACTTTTACGCAGTGTAAACGATATTTTTTTTACATGAATGATAAAAAAAATTAAAGAGGATCTTGACATGTCACTACGTCTTGGTTTCGAAGGCGGCATCCGTAAAAATACATAAAATCAAAAGAGGAATCGCGTAAAACGGATAAATGAGCGTAAAGTTATGTCGTTTTAAGGCTTCACACTTTCGCACCTAGAGCGGAAGGAGGAAGGGTAATAAGAAAATTTAGAGTGCAAGGAATGTTGGATGCGATCATACCAGCACTAACGCACCGGATCCCATCAGAACTCCGAAGTTAAGCGTGCTTGGGCGAGAGTAGTACTAGGATGGGTGACCCCCTGGGAAGTCCTCGTGTTGCATCCTTTTTTTTGGCAAAATTTGTATCCTACTTCTTTTAATATATCGATGGTAGATCCAATAAAATCACAAATGACTTTTACGCAGTGTAAACGATATTTTTTTTACATGAATGATAAAAAAAAATTAAAGAGGATCTTGACATGTCACTACGTCTTGGTTTCGAAGGCGGCATCCGTAAAAATACATAAAATCAAAAGAGGAATCGCGTAAAACGGATAAATGAGCGTAAAGTTATGTCGTTTTAAGGCTTCACACTTTCGCACCTAGAGCGGAAGGAGGAAGGGTAATAAGAAAATTTAGAGTGCAAGGAATGTTGGATGCGATCATACCAGCACTAACGCACCGGATCCCATCAGAACTCCGAAGTTAAGCGTGCTTGGGCGAGAGTAGTACTAGGATGGGTGACCCCCTGGGAAGTCCTCGTGTTGCATCCTTTTTTTTGGCAAAATTTGTATCCTACTTCTTTTAATATATCGATGGTAGATCCAATAAAATCACAAATGACTTTTACGCAGTGTAAACGATATTTTTTTTACATGAATGATAAAAAAAAATTAAAGAGGATCTTGACATGTCACTACGTCTTGGTTTCGAAGGCGGCATCCGTAAAAATACATAAAATCAAAAGAGGAATCGCGTAAAACGGATAAATGAGCGTAAAGTTATGTCGTTTTAAGGCTTCACACTTTCGCACCTAGAGCGGAAGGAGGAAGGGTAATAAGAAAATTTAGAGTGCAAGGAATGTTGGATGCGATCATACCAGCACTAACGCACCGGATCCCATCAGAACTCCGAAGTTAAGCGTGCTTGGGCGAGAGTAGTACTAGGATGGGTGACCCCCTGGGAAGTCCTCGTGTTGCATCCTTTTTTTTGGCAAAATTTGTATCCTACTTCTTTTAATATATCGATGGTAGATCCAATAAAATCACAAATGACTTTTACGCAGTGTAAACGATATTTTTTTTACATGAATGATAAAAAAAAATTAAAGAGGATCTTGACATGTCACTACGTCTTGGTTTCGAAGGCGGCATCCGTAAAAATACATAAAATCAAAAGAGGAATCGCGTAAAACGGATAAATGAGCGTAAAGTTATGTCGTTTTAAGGCTTCACACTTTCGCACCTAGAGCGGAAGGAGGAAGGGTAATAAGAAAATTTAGAGTGCAAGGAATGTTGGATGCGATCATACCAGCACTAACGCACCGGATCCCATCAGAACTCCGAAGTTAAGCGTGCTTGGGCGAGAGTAGTACTAGGATGGGTGACCCCCTGGGAAGTCCTCGTGTTGCATCCTTTTTTTTGGCAAAATTTGTATCCTACTTCTTTTAATATATCGATGGTAGATCCAATAAAATCACAAATGACTTTTACGCAGTGTAAACGATATTTTTTTTACATGAATGATAAAAAAAAATTAAAGAGGATCTTGACATGTCACTACGTCTTGGTTTCGAAGGCGGCATCCGTAAAAATACATAAAATCAAAAGAGGAATCGCGTAAAACGGATAAATGAGCGTAAAGTTATGTCGTTTTAAGGCTTCACACTTTCGCACCTAGAGCGGAAGGAGGAAGGGTAATAAGAAAATTTAGAGTGCAAGGAATGTTGGATGCGATCATACCAGCACTAACGCACCGGATCCCATCAGAACTCCGAAGTTAAGCGTGCTTGGGCGAGAGTAGTACTAGGATGGGTGACCCCCTGGGAAGTCCTCGTGTTGCATCCTTTTTTTTGGCAAAATTTGTATCCTACTTCTTTTAATATATCGATGGTAGATCCAATAAAATCACAAATGACTTTTACGCAGTGTAAACGATATTTTTTTTACATGAATGATAAAAAAAAATTAAAGAGGATCTTGACATGTCACTACGTCTTGGTTTCGAAGGCGGCATCCGTAAAAATACATAAAATCAAAAGAGGAATCGCGTAAAACGGATAAATGAGCGTAAAGTTATGTCGTTTTAAGGCTTCACACTTTCGCACCTAGAGCGGAAGGAGGAAGGGTAATAAGAAAATTTAGAGTGCAAGGAATGTTGGATGCGATCATACCAGCACTAACGCACCGGATCCCATCAGAACTCCGAAGTTAAGCGTGCTTGGGCGAGAGTAGTACTAGGATGGGTGACCCCCTGGGAAGTCCTCGTGTTGCATCCTTTTTTTTGGCAAAATTTGTATCCTACTTCTTTTAATATATCGATGGTAGATCCAATAAAATCACAAATGACTTTTACGCAGTGTAAACGATATTTTTTTTACATGAATGATAAAAAAAAATTAAAGAGGATCTTGACATGTCACTACGTCTTGGTTTCGAAGGCGGCATCCGTAAAAATACATAAAATCAAAAGAGGAATCGCGTAAAACGGATAAATGAGCGTAAAGTTATGTCGTTTTAAGGCTTCA
Source organism: Nicotiana sylvestris (assembly GCF_000393655.2). Lineage (NCBI taxonomy): Eukaryota > Viridiplantae > Streptophyta > Magnoliopsida > Solanales > Solanaceae > Nicotiana > Nicotiana sylvestris. The sequence goes on from NW_027184385.1 coordinate 14,306, forward strand.
CACTTTCGCACCTAGAGCGGAAGGAGGAAGGGTAATAAGAAAATTTAGAGTGCAAGGAATGTTGGATGCGATCATACCAGCACTAACGCACCGGATCCCATCAGAACTCCGAAGTTAAGCGTGCTTGGGCGAGAGTAGTACTAGGATGGGTGACCCCCTGGGAAGTCCTCGTGTTGCATCCTTTTTTTTGGCAAAATTTGTATCCTACTTCTTTTAATATATCGATGGTAGATCCAATAAAATCACAAATGACTTTTACGCAGTGTAAACGATATTTTTTTTACATGAATGATAAAAAAAAATTAAAGAGGATCTTGACATGTCACTACGTCTTGGTTTCGAAGGCGGCATCCGTAAAAATACATAAAATCAAAAGAGGAATCGCGTAAAACGGATAAATGAGCGTAAAGTTATGTCGTTTTAAGGCTTCACACTTTCGCACCTAGAGCGGAAGGAGGAAGGGTAATAAGAAAATTTAGAGTGCAAGGAATGTTGGATGCGATCATACCAGCACTAACGCACCGGATCCCATCAGAACTCCGAAGTTAAGCGTGCTTGGGCGAGAGTAGTACTAGGATGGGTGACCCCCTGGGAAGTCCTCGTGTTGCATCCTTTTTTTTGGCAAAATTTGTATCCTACTTCTTTTAATATATCGATGGTAGATCCAATAAAATCACAAATGACTTTTACGCAGTGTAAACGATATTTTTTTTACATGAATGATAAAAAAAAATTAAAGAGGATCTTGACATGTCACTACGTCTTGGTTTCGAAGGCGGCATCCGTAAAAATACATAAAATCAAAAGAGGAATCGCGTAAAACGGATAAATGAGCGTAAAGTTATGTCGTTTTAAGGCTTCACACTTTCGCACCTAGAGCGGAAGGAGGAAGGGTAATAAGAAAATTTAGAGTGCAAGGAATGTTGGATGCGATCATACCAGCACTAACGCACCGGATCCCATCAGAACTCCGAAGTTAAGCGTGCTTGGGCGAGAGTAGTACTAGGATGGGTGACCCCCTGGGAAGTCCTCGTGTTGCATCCTTTTTTTTGGCAAAATTTGTATCCTACTTCTTTTAATATATCGATGGTAGATCCAATAAAATCACAAATGACTTTTACGCAGTGTAAACGATATTTTTTTTACATGAATGATAAAAAAAATTAAAGAGGATCTTGACATGTCACTACGTCTTGGTTTCGAAGGCGGCATCCGTAAAAATACATAAAATCAAAAGAGGAATCGCGTAAAACGGATAAATGAGCGTAAAGTTATGTCGTTTTAAGGCTTCACACTTTCGCACCTAGAGCGGAAGGAGGAAGGGTAATAAGAAAATTTAGAGTGCAAGGAATGTTGGATGCGATCATACCAGCACTAACGCACCGGATCCCATCAGAACTCCGAAGTTAAGCGTGCTTGGGCGAGAGTAGTACTAGGATGGGTGACCCCCTGGGAAGTCCTCGTGTTGCATCCTTTTTTTTGGCAAAATTTGTATCCTACTTCTTTTAATATATCGATGGTAGATCCAATAAAATCACAAATGACTTTTACGCAGTGTAAACGATATTTTTTTTACATGAATGATAAAAAAAAATTAAAGAGGATCTTGACATGTCACTACGTCTTGGTTTCGAAGGCGGCATCCGTAAAAATACATAAAATCAAAAGAGGAATCGCGTAAAACGGATAAATGAGCGTAAAGTTATGTCGTTTTAAGGCTTCACACTTTCGCACCTAGAGCGGAAGGAGGAAGGGTAATAAGAAAATTTAGAGTGCAAGGAATGTTGGATGCGATCATACCAGCACTAACGCACCGGATCCCATCAGAACTCCGAAGTTAAGCGTGCTTGGGCGAGAGTAGTACTAGGATGGGTGACCCCCTGGGAAGTCCTCGTGTTGCATCCTTTTTTTTGGCAAAATTTGTATCCTACTTCTTTTAATATATCGATGGTAGATCCAATAAAATCACAAATGACTTTTACGCAGTGTAAACGATATTTTTTTTACATGAATGATAAAAAAAATTAAAGAGGATCTTGACATGTCACTACGTCTTGGTTTCGAAGGCGGCATCCGTAAAAATACATAAAATCAAAAGAGGAATCGCGTAAAACGGATAAATGAGCGTAAAGTTATGTCGTTTTAAGGCTTCACACTTTCGCACCTAGAGCGGAAGGAGGAAGGGTAATAAGAAAATTTAGAGTGCAAGGAATGTTGGATGCGATCATACCAGCACTAACGCACCGGATCCCATCAGAACTCCGAAGTTAAGCGTGCTTGGGCGAGAGTAGTACTAGGATGGGTGACCCCCTGGGAAGTCCTCGTGTTGCATCCTTTTTTTTGGCAAAATTTGTATCCTACTTCTTTTAATATATCGATGGTAGATCCAATAAAATCACAAATGACTTTTACGCAGTGTAAACGATATTTTTTTTACATGAATGATAAAAAAAAATTAAAGAGGATCTTGACATGTCACTACGTCTTGGTTTCGAAGGCGGCATCCGTAAAAATACATAAAATCAAAAGAGGAATCGCGTAAAACGGATAAATGAGCGTAAAGTTATGTCGTTTTAAGGCTTCACACTTTCGCACCTAGAGCGGAAGGAGGAAGGGTAATAAGAAAATTTAGAGTGCAAGGAATGTTGGATGCGATCATACCAGCACTAACGCACCGGATCCCATCAGAACTCCGAAGTTAAGCGTGCTTGGGCGAGAGTAGTACTAGGATGGGTGACCCCCTGGGAAGTCCTCGTGTTGCATCCTTTTTTTTGGCAAAATTTGTATCCTACTTCTTTTAATATATCGATGGTAGATCCAATAAAATCACAAATGACTTTTACGCAGTGTAAACGATATTTTTTTTACATGAATGATAAAAAAAAATTAAAGAGGATCTTGACATGTCACTACGTCTTGGTTTCGAAGGCGGCATCCGTAAAAATACATAAAATCAAAAGAGGAATCGCGTAAAACGGATAAATGAGCGTAAAGTTATGTCGTTTTAAGGCTTCACACTTTCGCACCTAGAGCGGAAGGAGGAAGGGTAATAAGAAAATTTAGAGTGCAAGGAATGTTGGATGCGATCATACCAGCACTAACGCACCGGATCCCATCAGAACTCCGAAGTTAAGCGTGCTTGGGCGAGAGTAGTACTAGGATGGGTGACCCCCTGGGAAGTCCTCGTGTTGCATCCTTTTTTTTGGCAAAATTTGTATCCTACTTCTTTTAATATATCGATGGTAGATCCAATAAAATCACAAATGACTTTTACGCAGTGTAAACGATATTTTTTTTACATGAATGATAAAAAAAAATTAAAGAGGATCTTGACATGTCACTACGTCTTGGTTTCGAAGGCGGCATCCGTAAAAATACATAAAATCAAAAGAGGAATCGCGTAAAACGGATAAATGAGCGTAAAGTTATGTCGTTTTAAGGCTTCACACTTTCGCACCTAGAGCGGAAGGAGGAAGGGTAATAAGAAAATTTAGAGTGCAAGGAATGTTGGATGCGATCATACCAGCACTAACGCACCGGATCCCATCAGAACTCCGAAGTTAAGCGTGCTTGGGCGAGAGTAGTACTAGGATGGGTGACCCCCTGGGAAGTCCTCGTGTTGCATCCTTTTTTTTGGCAAAATTTGTATCCTACTTCTTTTAATATATCGATGGTAGATCCAATAAAATCACAAATGACTTTTACGCAGTGTAAACGATATTTTTTTTACATGAATGATAAAAAAAATTAAAGAGGATCTTGACATGTCACTACGTCTTGGTTTCGAAGGCGGCATCCGTAAAAATACATAAAATCAAAAGAGGAATCGCGTAAAACGGATAAATGAGCGTAAAGTTATGTCGTTTTAAGGCTTCACACTTTCGCACCTAGAGCGGAAGGAGGAAGGGTAATAAGAAAATTTAGAGTGCAAGGAATGTTGGATGCGATCATACCAGCACTAACGCACCGGATCCCATCAGAACTCCGAAGTTAAGCGTGCTTGGGCGAGAGTAGTACTAGGATGGGTGACCCCCTGGGAAGTCCTCGTGTTGCATCCTTTTTTTTGGCAAAATTTGTATCCTACTTCTTTTAATATATCGATGGTAGATCCAATAAAATCACAAATGACTTTTACGCAGTGTAAACGATATTTTTTTTACATGAATGATAAAAAAAAATTAAAGAGGATCTTGACATGTCACTACGTCTTGGTTTCGAAGGCGGCATCCGTAAAAATACATAAAATCAAAAGAGGAATCGCGTAAAACGGATAAATGAGCGTAAAGTTATGTCGTTTTAAGGCTTCACACTTTCGCACCTAGAGCGGAAGGAGGAAGGGTAATAAGAAAATTTAGAGTGCAAGGAATGTTGGATGCGATCATACCAGCACTAACGCACCGGATCCCATCAGAACTCCGAAGTTAAGCGTGCTTGGGCGAGAGTAGTACTAGGATGGGTGACCCCCTGGGAAGTCCTCGTGTTGCATCCTTTTTTTTGGCAAAATTTGTATCCTACTTCTTTTAATATATCGATGGTAGATCCAATAAAATCACAAATGACTTTTACGCAGTGTAAACGATATTTTTTTTACATGAATGATAAAAAAAAATTAAAGAGGATCTTGACATGTCACTACGTCTTGGTTTCGAAGGCGGCATCCGTAAAAATACATAAAATCAAAAGAGGAATCGCGTAAAACGGATAAATGAGCGTAAAGTTATGTCGTTTTAAGGCTTCACACTTTCGCACCTAGAGCGGAAGGAGGAAGGGTAATAAGAAAATTTAGAGTGCAAGGAATGTTGGATGCGATCATACCAGCACTAACGCACCGGATCCCATCAGAACTCCGAAGTTAAGCGTGCTTGGGCGAGAGTAGTACTAGGATGGGTGACCCCCTGGGAAGTCCTCGTGTTGCATCCTTTTTTTTGGCAAAATTTGTATCCTACTTCTTTTAATATATCGATGGTAGATCCAATAAAATCACAAATGACTTTTACGCAGTGTAAACGATATTTTTTTTACATGAATGATAAAAAAAAATTAAAGAGGATCTTGACATGTCACTACGTCTTGGTTTCGAAGGCGGCATCCGTAAAAATACATAAAATCAAAAGAGGAATCGCGTAAAACGGATAAATGAGCGTAAAGTTATGTCGTTTTAAGGCTTCACACTTTCGCACCTAGAGCGGAAGGAGGAAGGGTAATAAGAAAATTTAGAGTGCAAGGAATGTTGGATGCGATCATACCAGCACTAACGCACCGGATCCCATCAGAACTCCGAAGTTAAGCGTGCTTGGGCGAGAGTAGTACTAGGATGGGTGACCCCCTGGGAAGTCCTCGTGTTGCATCCTTTTTTTTGGCAAAATTTGTATCCTACTTCTTTTAATATATCGATGGTAGATCCAATAAAATCACAAATGACTTTTACGCAGTGTAAACGATATTTTTTTTACATGAATGATAAAAAAAAATTAAAGAGGATCTTGACATGTCACTACGTCTTGGTTTCGAAGGCGGCATCCGTAAAAATACATAAAATCAAAAGAGGAATCGCGTAAAACGGATAAATGAGCGTAAAGTTATGTCGTTTTAAGGCTTCACACTTTCGCACCTAGAGCGGAAGGAGGAAGGGTAATAAGAAAATTTAGAGTGCAAGGAATGTTGGATGCGATCATACCAGCACTAACGCACCGGATCCCATCAGAACTCCGAAGTTAAGCGTGCTTGGGCGAGAGTAGTACTAGGATGGGTGACCCCCTGGGAAGTCCTCGTGTTGCATCCTTTTTTTTGGCAAAATTTGTATCCTACTTCTTTTAATATATCGATGGTAGATCCAATAAAATCACAAATGACTTTTACGCAGTGTAAACGATATTTTTTTTACATGAATGATAAAAAAAAATTAAAGAGGATCTTGACATGTCACTACGTCTTGGTTTCGAAGGCGGCATCCGTAAAAATACATAAAATCAAAAGAGGAATCGCGTAAAACGGATAAATGAGCGTAAAGTTATGTCGTTTTAAGGCTTCACACTTTCGCACCTAGAGCGGAAGGAGGAAGGGTAATAAGAAAATTTAGAGTGCAAGGAATGTTGGATGCGATCATACCAGCACTAACGCACCGGATCCCATCAGAACTCCGAAGTTAAGCGTGCTTGGGCGAGAGTAGTACTAGGATGGGTGACCCCCTGGGAAGTCCTCGTGTTGCATCCTTTTTTTTGGCAAAATTTGTATCCTACTTCTTTTAATATATCGATGGTAGATCCAATAAAATCACAAATGACTTTTACGCAGTGTAAACGATATTTTTTTTACATGAATGATAAAAAAAAATTAAAGAGGATCTTGACATGTCACTACGTCTTGGTTTCGAAGGCGGCATCCGTAAAAATACATAAAATCAAAAGAGGAATCGCGTAAAACGGATAAATGAGCGTAAAGTTATGTCGTTTTAAGGCTTCACACTTTCGCACCTAGAGCGGAAGGAGGAAGGGTAATAAGAAAATTTAGAGTGCAAGGAATGTTGGATGCGATCATACCAGCACTAACGCACCGGATCCCATCAGAACTCCGAAGTTAAGCGTGCTTGGGCGAGAGTAGTACTAGGATGGGTGACCCCCTGGGAAGTCCTCGTGTTGCATCCTTTTTTTTGGCAAAATTTGTATCCTACTTCTTTTAATATATCGATGGTAGATCCAATAAAATCACAAATGACTTTTACGCAGTGTAAACGATATTTTTTTTACATGAATGATAAAAAAAAATTAAAGAGGATCTTGACATGTCACTACGTCTTGGTTTCGAAGGCGGCATCCGTAAAAATACATAAAATCAAAAGAGGAATCGCGTAAAACGGATAAATGAGCGTAAAGTTATGTCGTTTTAAGGCTTCACACTTTCGCACCTAGAGCGGAAGGAGGAAGGGTAATAAGAAAATTTAGAGTGCAAGGAATGTTGGATGCGATCATACCAGCACTAACGCACCGGATCCCATCAGAACTCCGAAGTTAAGCGTGCTTGGGCGAGAGTAGTACTAGGATGGGTGACCCCCTGGGAAGTCCTCGTGTTGCATCCTTTTTTTTGGCAAAATTTGTATCCTACTTCTTTTAATATATCGATGGTAGATCCAATAAAATCACAAATGACTTTTACGCAGTGTAAACGATATTTTTTTTACATGAATGATAAAAAAAATTAAAGAGGATCTTGACATGTCACTACGTCTTGGTTTCGAAGGCGGCATCCGTAAAAATACATAAAATCAAAAGAGGAATCGCGTAAAACGGATAAATGAGCGTAAAGTTATGTCGTTTTAAGGCTTCACACTTTCGCACCTAGAGCGGAAGGAGGAAGGGTAATAAGAAAATTTAGAGTGCAAGGAATGTTGGATGCGATCATACCAGCACTAACGCACCGGATCCCATCAGAACTCCGAAGTTAAGCGTGCTTGGGCGAGAGTAGTACTAGGATGGGTGACCCCCTGGGAAGTCCTCGTGTTGCATCCTTTTTTTTGGCAAAATTTGTATCCTACTTCTTTTAATATATCGATGGTAGATCCAATAAAATCACAAATGACTTTTACGCAGTGTAAACGATATTTTTTTTACATGAATGATAAAAAAAAATTAAAGAGGATCTTGACATGTCACTACGTCTTGGTTTCGAAGGCGGCATCCGTAAAAATACATAAAATCAAAAGAGGAATCGCGTAAAACGGATAAATGAGCGTAAAGTTATGTCGTTTTAAGGCTTCACACTTTCGCACCTAGAGCGGAAGGAGGAAGGGTAATAAGAAAATTTAGAGTGCAAGGAATGTTGGATGCGATCATACCAGCACTAACGCACCGGATCCCATCAGAACTCCGAAGTTAAGCGTGCTTGGGCGAGAGTAGTACTAGGATGGGTGACCCCCTGGGAAGTCCTCGTGTTGCATCCTTTTTTTTGGCAAAATTTGTATCCTACTTCTTTTAATATATCGATGGTAGATCCAATAAAATCACAAATGACTTTTACGCAGTGTAAACGATATTTTTTTTACATGAATGATAAAAAAAAATTAAAGAGGATCTTGACATGTCACTACGTCTTGGTTTCGAAGGCGGCATCCGTAAAAATACATAAAATCAAAAGAGGAATCGCGTAAAACGGATAAATGAGCGTAAAGTTATGTCGTTTTAAGGCTTCACACTTTCGCACCTAGAGCGGAAGGAGGAAGGGTAATAAGAAAATTTAGAGTGCAAGGAATGTTGGATGCGATCATACCAGCACTAACGCACCGGATCCCATCAGAACTCCGAAGTTAAGCGTGCTTGGGCGAGAGTAGTACTAGGATGGGTGACCCCCTGGGAAGTCCTCGTGTTGCATCCTTTTTTTTGGCAAAATTTGTATCCTACTTCTTTTAATATATCGATGGTAGATCCAATAAAATCACAAATGACTTTTACGCAGTGTAAACGATATTTTTTTTACATGAATGATAAAAAAAAATTAAAGAGGATCTTGACATGTCACTACGTCTTGGTTTCGAAGGCGGCATCCGTAAAAATACATAAAATCAAAAGAGGAATCGCGTAAAACGGATAAATGAGCGTAAAGTTATGTCGTTTTAAGGCTTCACACTTTCGCACCTAGAGCGGAAGGAGGAAGGGTAATAAGAAAATTTAGAGTGCAAGGAATGTTGGATGCGATCATACCAGCACTAACGCACCGGATCCCATCAGAACTCCGAAGTTAAGCGTGCTTGGGCGAGAGTAGTACTAGGATGGGTGACCCCCTGGGAAGTCCTCGTGTTGCATCCTTTTTTTTGGCAAAATTTGTATCCTACTTCTTTTAATATATCGATGGTAGATCCAATAAAATCACAAATGACTTTTACGCAGTGTAAACGATATTTTTTTTACATGAATGATAAAAAAAAATTAAAGAGGATCTTGACATGTCACTACGTCTTGGTTTCGAAGGCGGCATCCGTAAAAATACATAAAATCAAAAGAGGAATCGCGTAAAACGGATAAATGAGCGTAAAGTTATGTCGTTTTAAGGCTTCACACTTTCGCACCTAGAGCGGAAGGAGGAAGGGTAATAAGAAAATTTAGAGTGCAAGGAATGTTGGATGCGATCATACCAGCACTAACGCACCGGATCCCATCAGAACTCCGAAGTTAAGCGTGCTTGGGCGAGAGTAGTACTAGGATGGGTGACCCCCTGGGAAGTCCTCGTGTTGCATCCTTTTTTTTGGCAAAATTTGTATCCTACTTCTTTTAATATATCGATGGTAGATCCAATAAAATCACAAATGACTTTTACGCAGTGTAAACGATATTTTTTTTACATGAATGATAAAAAAAATTAAAGAGGATCTTGACATGTCACTACGTCTTGGTTTCGAAGGCGGCATCCGTAAAAATACATAAAATCAAAAGAGGAATCGCGTAAAACGGATAAATGAGCGTAAAGTTATGTCGTTTTAAGGCTTCACACTTTCGCACCTAGAGCGGAAGGAGGAAGGGTAATAAGAAAATTTAGAGTGCAAGGAATGTTGGATGCGATCATACCAGCACTAACGCACCGGATCCCATCAGAACTCCGAAGTTAAGCGTGCTTGGGCGAGAGTAGTACTAGGATGGGTGACCCCCTGGGAAGTCCTCGTGTTGCATCCTTTTTTTTGGCAAAATTTGTATCCTACTTCTTTTAATATATCGATGGTAGATCCAATAAAATCACAAATGACTTTTACGCAGTGTAAACGATATTTTTTTTACATGAATGATAAAAAAAAATTAAAGAGGATCTTGACATGTCACTACGTCTTGGTTTCGAAGGCGGCATCCGTAAAAATACATAAAATCAAAAGAGGAATCGCGTAAAACGGATAAATGAGCGTAAAGTTATGTCGTTTTAAGGCTTCACACTTTCGCACCTAGAGCGGAAGGAGGAAGGGTAATAAGAAAATTTAGAGTGCAAGGAATGTTGGATGCGATCATACCAGCACTAACGCACCGGATCCCATCAGAACTCCGAAGTTAAGCGTGCTTGGGCGAGAGTAGTACTAGGATGGGTGACCCCCTGGGAAGTCCTCGTGTTGCATCCTTTTTTTTGGCAAAATTTGTATCCTACTTCTTTTAATATATCGATGGTAGATCCAATAAAATCACAAATGACTTTTACGCAGTGTAAACGATATTTTTTTTACATGAATGATAAAAAAAAATTAAAGAGGATCTTGACATGTCACTACGTCTTGGTTTCGAAGGCGGCATCCGTAAAAATACATAAAATCAAAAGAGGAATCGCGTAAAACGGATAAATGAGCGTAAAGTTATGTCGTTTTAAGGCTTCACACTTTCGCACCTAGAGCGGAAGGAGGAAGGGTAATAAGAAAATTTAGAGTGCAAGGAATGTTGGATGCGATCATACCAGCACTAACGCACCGGATCCCATCAGAACTCCGAAGTTAAGCGTGCTTGGGCGAGAGTAGTACTAGGATGGGTGACCCCCTGGGAAGTCCTCGTGTTGCATCCTTTTTTTTGGCAAAATTTGTATCCTACTTCTTTTAATATATCGATGGTAGATCCAATAAAATCACAAATGACTTTTACGCAGTGTAAACGATATTTTTTTTACATGAATGATAAAAAAAAATTAAAGAGGATCTTGACATGTCACTACGTCTTGGTTTCGAAGGCGGCATCCGTAAAAATACATAAAATCAAAAGAGGAATCGCGTAAAACGGATAAATGAGCGTAAAGTTATGTCGTTTTAAGGCTTCACACTTTCGCACCTAGAGCGGAAGGAGGAAGGGTAATAAGAAAATTTAGAGTGCAAGGAATGTTGGATGCGATCATACCAGCACTAACGCACCGGATCCCATCAGAACTCCGAAGTTAAGCGTGCTTGGGCGAGAGTAGTACTAGGATGGGTGACCCCCTGGGAAGTCCTCGTGTTGCATCCTTTTTTTTGGCAAAATTTGTATCCTACTTCTTTTAATATATCGATGGTAGATCCAATAAAATCACAAATGACTTTTACGCAGTGTAAACGATATTTTTTTTACATGAATGATAAAAAAAAATTAAAGAGGATCTTGACATGTCACTACGTCTTGGTTTCGAAGGCGGCATCCGTAAAAATACATAAAATCAAAAGAGGAATCGCGTAAAACGGATAAATGAGCGTAAAGTTATGTCGTTTTAAGGCTTCACACTTTCGCACCTAGAGCGGAAGGAGGAAGGGTAATAAGAAAATTTAGAGTGCAAGGAATGTTGGATGCGATCATACCAGCACTAACGCACCGGATCCCATCAGAACTCCGAAGTTAAGCGTGCTTGGGCGAGAGTAGTACTAGGATGGGTGACCCCCTGGGAAGTCCTCGTGTTGCATCCTTTTTTTTGGCAAAATTTGTATCCTACTTCTTTTAATATATCGATGGTAGATCCAATAAAATCACAAATGACTTTTACGCAGTGTAAACGATATTTTTTTTACATGAATGATAAAAAAAAATTAAAGAGGATCTTGACATGTCACTACGTCTTGGTTTCGAAGGCGGCATCCGTAAAAATACATAAAATCAAAAGAGGAATCGCGTAAAACGGATAAATGAGCGTAAAGTTATGTCGTTTTAAGGCTTCACACTTTCGCACCTAGAGCGGAAGGAGGAAGGGTAATAAGAAAATTTAGAGTGCAAGGAATGTTGGATGCGATCATACCAGCACTAACGCACCGGATCCCATCAGAACTCCGAAGTTAAGCGTGCTTGGGCGAGAGTAGTACTAGGATGGGTGACCCCCTGGGAAGTCCTCGTGTTGCATCCTTTTTTTTGGCAAAATTTGTATCCTACTTCTTTTAATATATCGATGGTAGATCCAATAAAATCACAAATGACTTTTACGCAGTGTAAACGATATTTTTTTTACATGAATGATAAAAAAAAATTAAAGAGGATCTTGACATGTCACTACGTCTTGGTTTCGAAGGCGGCATCCGTAAAAATACATAAAATCAAAAGAGGAATCGCGTAAAACGGATAAATGAGCGTAAAGTTATGTCGTTTTAAGGCTTCACACTTTCGCACCTAGAGCGGAAGGAGGAAGGGTAATAAGAAAATTTAGAGTGCAAGGAATGTTGGATGCGATCATACCAGCACTAACGCACCGGATCCCATCAGAACTCCGAAGTTAAGCGTGCTTGGGCGAGAGTAGTACTAGGATGGGTGACCCCCTGGGAAGTCCTCGTGTTGCATCCTTTTTTTTGGCAAAATTTGTATCCTACTTCTTTTAATATATCGATGGTAGATCCAATAAAATCACAAATGACTTTTACGCAGTGTAAACGATATTTTTTTTACATGAATGATAAAAAAAATTAAAGAGGATCTTGACATGTCACTACGTCTTGGTTTCGAAGGCGGCATCCGTAAAAATACATAAAATCAAAAGAGGAATCGCGTAAAACGGATAAATGAGCGTAAAGTTATGTCGTTTTAAGGCTTCACACTTTCGCACCTAGAGCGGAAGGAGGAAGGGTAATAAGAAAATTTAGAGTGCAAGGAATGTTGGATGCGATCATACCAGCACTAACGCACCGGATCCCATCAGAACTCCGAAGTTAAGCGTGCTTGGGCGAGAGTAGTACTAGGATGGGTGACCCCCTGGGAAGTCCTCGTGTTGCATCCTTTTTTTTGGCAAAATTTGTATCCTACTTCTTTTAATATATCGATGGTAGATCCAATAAAATCACAAATGACTTTTACGCAGTGTAAACGATATTTTTTTTACATGAATGATAAAAAAAAATTAAAGAGGATCTTGACATGTCACTACGTCTTGGTTTCGAAGGCGGCATCCGTAAAAATACATAAAATCAAAAGAGGAATCGCGTAAAACGGATAAATGAGCGTAAAGTTATGTCGTTTTAAGGCTTCACACTTTCGCACCTAGAGCGGAAGGAGGAAGGGTAATAAGAAAATTTAGAGTGCAAGGAATGTTGGATGCGATCATACCAGCACTAACGCACCGGATCCCATCAGAACTCCGAAGTTAAGCGTGCTTGGGCGAGAGTAGTACTAGGATGGGTGACCCCCTGGGAAGTCCTCGTGTTGCATCCTTTTTTTTGGCAAAATTTGTATCCTACTTCTTTTAATATATCGATGGTAGATCCAATAAAATCACAAATGACTTTTACGCAGTGTAAACGATATTTTTTTTACATGAATGATAAAAAAAAATTAAAGAGGATCTTGACATGTCACTACGTCTTGGTTTCGAAGGCGGCATCCGTAAAAATACATAAAATCAAAAGAGGAATCGCGTAAAACGGATAAATGAGCGTAAAGTTATGTCGTTTTAAGGCTTCACACTTTCGCACCTAGAGCGGAAGGAGGAAGGGTAATAAGAAAATTTAGAGTGCAAGGAATGTTGGATGCGATCATACCAGCACTAACGCACCGGATCCCATCAGAACTCCGAAGTTAAGCGTGCTTGGGCGAGAGTAGTACTAGGATGGGTGACCCCCTGGGAAGTCCTCGTGTTGCATCCTTTTTTTTGGCAAAATTTGTATCCTACTTCTTTTAATATATCGATGGTAGATCCAATAAAATCACAAATGACTTTTACGCAGTGTAAACGATATTTTTTTTACATGAATGATAAAAAAAAATTAAAGAGGATCTTGACATGTCACTACGTCTTGGTTTCGAAGGCGGCATCCGTAAAAATACATAAAATCAAAAGAGGAATCGCGTAAAACGGATAAATGAGCGTAAAGTTATGTCGTTTTAAGGCTTCACACTTTCGCACCTAGAGCGGAAGGAGGAAGGGTAATAAGAAAATTTAGAGTGCAAGGAATGTTGGATGCGATCATACCAGCACTAACGCACCGGATCCCATCAGAACTCCGAAGTTAAGCGTGCTTGGGCGAGAGTAGTACTAGGATGGGTGACCCCCTGGGAAGTCCTCGTGTTGCATCCTTTTTTTTGGCAAAATTTGTATCCTACTTCTTTTAATATATCGATGGTAGATCCAATAAAATCACAAATGACTTTTACGCAGTGTAAACGATATTTTTTTTACATGAATGATAAAAAAAAATTAAAGAGGATCTTGACATGTCACTACGTCTTGGTTTCGAAGGCGGCATCCGTAAAAATACATAAAATCAAAAGAGGAATCGCGTAAAACGGATAAATGAGCGTAAAGTTATGTCGTTTTAAGGCTTCACACTTTCGCACCTAGAGCGGAAGGAGGAAGGGTAATAAGAAAATTTAGAGTGCAAGGAATGTTGGATGCGATCATACCAGCACTAACGCACCGGATCCCATCAGAACTCCGAAGTTAAGCGTGCTTGGGCGAGAGTAGTACTAGGATGGGTGACCCCCTGGGAAGTCCTCGTGTTGCATCCTTTTTTTTGGCAAAATTTGTATCCTACTTCTTTTAATATATCGATGGTAGATCCAATAAAATCACAAATGACTTTTACGCAGTGTAAACGATATTTTTTTTACATGAATGATAAAAAAAAATTAAAGAGGATCTTGACATGTCACTACGTCTTGGTTTCGAAGGCGGCATCCGTAAAAATACATAAAATCAAAAGAGGAATCGCGTAAAACGGATAAATGAGCGTAAAGTTATGTCGTTTTAAGGCTTCACACTTTCGCACCTAGAGCGGAAGGAGGAAGGGTAATAAGAAAATTTAGAGTGCAAGGAATGTTGGATGCGATCATACCAGCACTAACGCACCGGATCCCATCAGAACTCCGAAGTTAAGCGTGCTTGGGCGAGAGTAGTACTAGGATGGGTGACCCCCTGGGAAGTCCTCGTGTTGCATCCTTTTTTTTGGCAAAATTTGTATCCTACTTCTTTTAATATATCGATGGTAGATCCAATAAAATCACAAATGACTTTTACGCAGTGTAAACGATATTTTTTTTACATGAATGATAAAAAAAAATTAAAGAGGATCTTGACATGTCACTACGTCTTGGTTTCGAAGGCGGCATCCGTAAAAATACATAAAATCAAAAGAGGAATCGCGTAAAACGGATAAATGAGCGTAAAGTTATGTCGTTTTAAGGCTTCACACTTTCGCACCTAGAGCGGAAGGAGGAAGGGTAATAAGAAAATTTAGAGTGCAAGGAATGTTGGATGCGATCATACCAGCACTAACGCACCGGATCCCATCAGAACTCCGAAGTTAAGCGTGCTTGGGCGAGAGTAGTACTAGGATGGGTGACCCCCTGGGAAGTCCTCGTGTTGCATCCTTTTTTTTGGCAAAATTTGTATCCTACTTCTTTTAATATATCGATGGTAGATCCAATAAAATCACAAATGACTTTTACGCAGTGTAAACGATATTTTTTTTACATGAATGATAAAAAAAATTAAAGAGGATCTTGACATGTCACTACGTCTTGGTTTCGAAGGCGGCATCCGTAAAAATACATAAAATCAAAAGAGGAATCGCGTAAAACGGATAAATGAGCGTAAAGTTATGTCGTTTTAAGGCTTCACACTTTCGCACCTAGAGCGGAAGGAGGAAGGGTAATAAGAAAATTTAGAGTGCAAGGAATGTTGGATGCGATCATACCAGCACTAACGCACCGGATCCCATCAGAACTCCGAAGTTAAGCGTGCTTGGGCGAGAGTAGTACTAGGATGGGTGACCCCCTGGGAAGTCCTCGTGTTGCATCCTTTTTTTTGGCAAAATTTGTATCCTACTTCTTTTAATATATCGATGGTAGATCCAATAAAATCACAAATGACTTTTACGCAGTGTAAACGATATTTTTTTTACATGAATGATAAAAAAAAATTAAAGAGGATCTTGACATGTCACTACGTCTTGGTTTCGAAGGCGGCATCCGTAAAAATACATAAAATCAAAAGAGGAATCGCGTAAAACGGATAAATGAGCGTAAAGTTATGTCGTTTTAAGGCTTCACACTTTCGCACCTAGAGCGGAAGGAGGAAGGGTAATAAGAAAATTTAGAGTGCAAGGAATGTTGGATGCGATCATACCAGCACTAACGCACCGGATCCCATCAGAACTCCGAAGTTAAGCGTGCTTGGGCGAGAGTAGTACTAGGATGGGTGACCCCCTGGGAAGTCCTCGTGTTGCATCCTTTTTTTTGGCAAAATTTGTATCCTACTTCTTTTAATATATCGATGGTAGATCCAATAAAATCACAAATGACTTTTACGCAGTGTAAACGATATTTTTTTTACATGAATGATAAAAAAAAATTAAAGAGGATCTTGACATGTCACTACGTCTTGGTTTCGAAGGCGGCATCCGTAAAAATACATAAAATCAAAAGAGGAATCGCGTAAAACGGATAAATGAGCGTAAAGTTATGTCGTTTTAAGGCTTCACACTTTCGCACCTAGAGCGGAAGGAGGAAGGGTAATAAGAAAATTTAGAGTGCAAGGAATGTTGGATGCGATCATACCAGCACTAACGCACCGGATCCCATCAGAACTCCGAAGTTAAGCGTGCTTGGGCGAGAGTAGTACTAGGATGGGTGACCCCCTGGGAAGTCCTCGTGTTGCATCCTTTTTTTTGGCAAAATTTGTATCCTACTTCTTTTAATATATCGATGGTAGATCCAATAAAATCACAAATGACTTTTACGCAGTGTAAACGATATTTTTTTTACATGAATGATAAAAAAAAATTAAAGAGGATCTTGACATGTCACTACGTCTTGGTTTCGAAGGCGGCATCCGTAAAAATACATAAAATCAAAAGAGGAATCGCGTAAAACGGATAAATGAGCGTAAAGTTATGTCGTTTTAAGGCTTCACACTTTCGCACCTAGAGCGGAAGGAGGAAGGGTAATAAGAAAATTTAGAGTGCAAGGAATGTTGGATGCGATCATACCAGCACTAACGCACCGGATCCCATCAGAACTCCGAAGTTAAGCGTGCTTGGGCGAGAGTAGTACTAGGATGGGTGACCCCCTGGGAAGTCCTCGTGTTGCATCCTTTTTTTTGGCAAAATTTGTATCCTACTTCTTTTAATATATCGATGGTAGATCCAATAAAATCACAAATGACTTTTACGCAGTGTAAACGATATTTTTTTTACATGAATGATAAAAAAAAATTAAAGAGGATCTTGACATGTCACTACGTCTTGGTTTCGAAGGCGGCATCCGTAAAAATACATAAAATCAAAAGAGGAATCGCGTAAAACGGATAAATGAGCGTAAAGTTATGTCGTTTTAAGGCTTCACACTTTCGCACCTAGAGCGGAAGGAGGAAGGGTAATAAGAAAATTTAGAGTGCAAGGAATGTTGGATGCGATCATACCAGCACTAACGCACCGGATCCCATCAGAACTCCGAAGTTAAGCGTGCTTGGGCGAGAGTAGTACTAGGATGGGTGACCCCCTGGGAAGTCCTCGTGTTGCATCCTTTTTTTTGGCAAAATTTGTATCCTACTTCTTTTAATATATCGATGGTAGATCCAATAAAATCACAAATGACTTTTACGCAGTGTAAACGATATTTTTTTTACATGAATGATAAAAAAAAATTAAAGAGGATCTTGACATGTCACTACGTCTTGGTTTCGAAGGCGGCATCCGTAAAAATACATAAAATCAAAAGAGGAATCGCGTAAAACGGATAAATGAGCGTAAAGTTATGTCGTTTTAAGGCTTCACACTTTCGCACCTAGAGCGGAAGGAGGAAGGGTAATAAGAAAATTTAGAGTGCAAGGAATGTTGGATGCGATCATACCAGCACTAACGCACCGGATCCCATCAGAACTCCGAAGTTAAGCGTGCTTGGGCGAGAGTAGTACTAGGATGGGTGACCCCCTGGGAAGTCCTCGTGTTGCATCCTTTTTTTTGGCAAAATTTGTATCCTACTTCTTTTAATATATCGATGGTAGATCCAATAAAATCACAAATGACTTTTACGCAGTGTAAACGATATTTTTTTTACATGAATGATAAAAAAAAATTAAAGAGGATCTTGACATGTCACTACGTCTTGGTTTCGAAGGCGGCATCCGTAAAAATACATAAAATCAAAAGAGGAATCGCGTAAAACGGATAAATGAGCGTAAAGTTATGTCGTTTTAAGGCTTCACACTTTCGCACCTAGAGCGGAAGGAGGAAGGGTAATAAGAAAATTTAGAGTGCAAGGAATGTTGGATGCGATCATACCAGCACTAACGCACCGGATCCCATCAGAACTCCGAAGTTAAGCGTGCTTGGGCGAGAGTAGTACTAGGATGGGTGACCCCCTGGGAAGTCCTCGTGTTGCATCCTTTTTTTTGGCAAAATTTGTATCCTACTTCTTTTAATATATCGATGGTAGATCCAATAAAATCACAAATGACTTTTACGCAGTGTAAACGATATTTTTTTTACATGAATGATAAAAAAAAATTAAAGAGGATCTTGACATGTCACTACGTCTTGGTTTCGAAGGCGGCATCCGTAAAAATACATAAAATCAAAAGAGGAATCGCGTAAAACGGATAAATGAGCGTAAAGTTATGTCGTTTTAAGGCTTCACACTTTCGCACCTAGAGCGGAAGGAGGAAGGGTAATAAGAAAATTTAGAGTGCAAGGAATGTTGGATGCGATCATACCAGCACTAACGCACCGGATCCCATCAGAACTCCGAAGTTAAGCGTGCTTGGGCGAGAGTAGTACTAGGATGGGTGACCCCCTGGGAAGTCCTCGTGTTGCATCCTTTTTTTTGGCAAAATTTGTATCCTACTTCTTTTAATATATCGATGGTAGATCCAATAAAATCACAAATGACTTTTACGCAGTGTAAACGATATTTTTTTTACATGAATGATAAAAAAAATTAAAGAGGATCTTGACATGTCACTACGTCTTGGTTTCGAAGGCGGCATCCGTAAAAATACATAAAATCAAAAGAGGAATCGCGTAAAACGGATAAATGAGCGTAAAGTTATGTCGTTTTAAGGCTTCACACTTTCGCACCTAGAGCGGAAGGAGGAAGGGTAATAAGAAAATTTAGAGTGCAAGGAATGTTGGATGCGATCATACCAGCACTAACGCACCGGATCCCATCAGAACTCCGAAGTTAAGCGTGCTTGGGCGAGAGTAGTACTAGGATGGGTGACCCCCTGGGAAGTCCTCGTGTTGCATCCTTTTTTTTGGCAAAATTTGTATCCTACTTCTTTTAATATATCGATGGTAGATCCAATAAAATCACAAATGACTTTTACGCAGTGTAAACGATATTTTTTTTACATGAATGATAAAAAAAATTAAAGAGGATCTTGACATGTCACTACGTCTTGGTTTCGAAGGCGGCATCCGTAAAAATACATAAAATCAAAAGAGGAATCGCGTAAAACGGATAAATGAGCGTAAAGTTATGTCGTTTTAAGGCTTCACACTTTCGCACCTAGAGCGGAAGGAGGAAGGGTAATAAGAAAATTTAGAGTGCAAGGAATGTTGGATGCGATCATACCAGCACTAACGCACCGGATCCCATCAGAACTCCGAAGTTAAGCGTGCTTGGGCGAGAGTAGTACTAGGATGGGTGACCCCCTGGGAAGTCCTCGTGTTGCATCCTTTTTTTTGGCAAAATTTGTATCCTACTTCTTTTAATATATCGATGGTAGATCCAATAAAATCACAAATGACTTTTACGCAGTGTAAACGATATTTTTTTTACATGAATGATAAAAAAAAATTAAAGAGGATCTTGACATGTCACTACGTCTTGGTTTCGAAGGCGGCATCCGTAAAAATACATAAAATCAAAAGAGGAATCGCGTAAAACGGATAAATGAGCGTAAAGTTATGTCGTTTTAAGGCTTCACACTTTCGCACCTAGAGCGGAAGGAGGAAGGGTAATAAGAAAATTTAGAGTGCAAGGAATGTTGGATGCGATCATACCAGCACTAACGCACCGGATCCCATCAGAACTCCGAAGTTAAGCGTGCTTGGGCGAGAGTAGTACTAGGATGGGTGACCCCCTGGGAAGTCCTCGTGTTGCATCCTTTTTTTTGGCAAAATTTGTATCCTACTTCTTTTAATATATCGATGGTAGATCCAATAAAATCACAAATGACTTTTACGCAGTGTAAACGATATTTTTTTTACATGAATGATAAAAAAAATTAAAGAGGATCTTGACATGTCACTACGTCTTGGTTTCGAAGGCGGCATCCGTAAAAATACATAAAATCAAAAGAGGAATCGCGTAAAACGGATAAATGAGCGTAAAGTTATGTCGTTTTAAGGCTTCACACTTTCGCACCTAGAGCGGAAGGAGGAAGGGTAATAAGAAAATTTAGAGTGCAAGGAATGTTGGATGCGATCATACCAGCACTAACGCACCGGATCCCATCAGAACTCCGAAGTTAAGCGTGCTTGGGCGAGAGTAGTACTAGGATGGGTGACCCCCTGGGAAGTCCTCGTGTTGCATCCTTTTTTTTGGCAAAATTTGTATCCTACTTCTTTTAATATATCGATGGTAGATCCAATAAAATCACAAATGACTTTTACGCAGTGTAAACGATATTTTTTTTACATGAATGATAAAAAAAAATTAAAGAGGATCTTGACATGTCACTACGTCTTGGTTTCGAAGGCGGCATCCGTAAAAATACATAAAATCAAAAGAGGAATCGCGTAAAACGGATAAATGAGCGTAAAGTTATGTCGTTTTAAGGCTTCACACTTTCGCACCTAGAGCGGAAGGAGGAAGGGTAATAAGAAAATTTAGAGTGCAAGGAATGTTGGATGCGATCATACCAGCACTAACGCACCGGATCCCATCAGAACTCCGAAGTTAAGCGTGCTTGGGCGAGAGTAGTACTAGGATGGGTGACCCCCTGGGAAGTCCTCGTGTTGCATCCTTTTTTTTGGCAAAATTTGTATCCTACTTCTTTTAATATATCGATGGTAGATCCAATAAAATCACAAATGACTTTTACGCAGTGTAAACGATATTTTTTTTACATGAATGATAAAAAAAAATTAAAGAGGATCTTGACATGTCACTACGTCTTGGTTTCGAAGGCGGCATCCGTAAAAATACATAAAATCAAAAGAGGAATCGCGTAAAACGGATAAATGAGCGTAAAGTTATGTCGTTTTAAGGCTTCACACTTTCGCACCTAGAGCGGAAGGAGGAAGGGTAATAAGAAAATTTAGAGTGCAAGGAATGTTGGATGCGATCATACCAGCACTAACGCACCGGATCCCATCAGAACTCCGAAGTTAAGCGTGCTTGGGCGAGAGTAGTACTAGGATGGGTGACCCCCTGGGAAGTCCTCGTGTTGCATCCTTTTTTTTGGCAAAATTTGTATCCTACTTCTTTTAATATATCGATGGTAGATCCAATAAAATCACAAATGACTTTTACGCAGTGTAAACGATATTTTTTTTACATGAATGATAAAAAAAAATTAAAGAGGATCTTGACATGTCACTACGTCTTGGTTTCGAAGGCGGCATCCGTAAAAATACATAAAATCAAAAGAGGAATCGCGTAAAACGGATAAATGAGCGTAAAGTTATGTCGTTTTAAGGCTTCACACTTTCGCACCTAGAGCGGAAGGAGGAAGGGTAATAAGAAAATTTAGAGTGCAAGGAATGTTGGATGCGATCATACCAGCACTAACGCACCGGATCCCATCAGAACTCCGAAGTTAAGCGTGCTTGGGCGAGAGTAGTACTAGGATGGGTGACCCCCTGGGAAGTCCTCGTGTTGCATCCTTTTTTTTGGCAAAATTTGTATCCTACTTCTTTTAATATATCGATGGTAGATCCAATAAAATCACAAATGACTTTTACGCAGTGTAAACGATATTTTTTTTACATGAATGATAAAAAAAAATTAAAGAGGATCTTGACATGTCACTACGTCTTGGTTTCGAAGGCGGCATCCGTAAAAATACATAAAATCAAAAGAGGAATCGCGTAAAACGGATAAATGAGCGTAAAGTTATGTCGTTTTAAGGCTTCACACTTTCGCACCTAGAGCGGAAGGAGGAAGGGTAATAAGAAAATTTAGAGTGCAAGGAATGTTGGATGCGATCATACCAGCACTAACGCACCGGATCCCATCAGAACTCCGAAGTTAAGCGTGCTTGGGCGAGAGTAGTACTAGGATGGGTGACCCCCTGGGAAGTCCTCGTGTTGCATCCTTTTTTTTGGCAAAATTTGTATCCTACTTCTTTTAATATATCGATGGTAGATCCAATAAAATCACAAATGACTTTTACGCAGTGTAAACGATATTTTTTTTACATGAATGATAAAAAAAAATTAAAGAGGATCTTGACATGTCACTACGTCTTGGTTTCGAAGGCGGCATCCGTAAAAATACATAAAATCAAAAGAGGAATCGCGTAAAACGGATAAATGAGCGTAAAGTTATGTCGTTTTAAGGCTTCACACTTTCGCACCTAGAGCGGAAGGAGGAAGGGTAATAAGAAAATTTAGAGTGCAAGGAATGTTGGATGCGATCATACCAGCACTAACGCACCGGATCCCATCAGAACTCCGAAGTTAAGCGTGCTTGGGCGAGAGTAGTACTAGGATGGGTGACCCCCTGGGAAGTCCTCGTGTTGCATCCTTTTTTTTGGCAAAATTTGTATCCTACTTCTTTTAATATATCGATGGTAGATCCAATAAAATCACAAATGACTTTTACGCAGTGTAAACGATATTTTTTTTACATGAATGATAAAAAAAAATTAAAGAGGATCTTGACATGTCACTACGTCTTGGTTTCGAAGGCGGCATCCGTAAAAATACATAAAATCAAAAGAGGAATCGCGTAAAACGGATAAATGAGCGTAAAGTTATGTCGTTTTAAGGCTTCACACTTTCGCACCTAGAGCGGAAGGAGGAAGGGTAATAAGAAAATTTAGAGTGCAAGGAATGTTGGATGCGATCATACCAGCACTAACGCACCGGATCCCATCAGAACTCCGAAGTTAAGCGTGCTTGGGCGAGAGTAGTACTAGGATGGGTGACCCCCTGGGAAGTCCTCGTGTTGCATCCTTTTTTTTGGCAAAATTTGTATCCTACTTCTTTTAATATATCGATGGTAGATCCAATAAAATCACAAATGACTTTTACGCAGTGTAAACGATATTTTTTTTACATGAATGATAAAAAAAATTAAAGAGGATCTTGACATGTCACTACGTCTTGGTTTCGAAGGCGGCATCCGTAAAAATACATAAAATCAAAAGAGGAATCGCGTAAAACGGATAAATGAGCGTAAAGTTATGTCGTTTTAAGGCTTCACACTTTCGCACCTAGAGCGGAAGGAGGAAGGGTAATAAGAAAATTTAGAGTGCAAGGAATGTTGGATGCGATCATACCAGCACTAACGCACCGGATCCCATCAGAACTCCGAAGTTAAGCGTGCTTGGGCGAGAGTAGTACTAGGATGGGTGACCCCCTGGGAAGTCCTCGTGTTGCATCCTTTTTTTTGGCAAAATTTGTATCCTACTTCTTTTAATATATCGATGGTAGATCCAATAAAATCACAAATGACTTTTACGCAGTGTAAACGATATTTTTTTTACATGAATGATAAAAAAAATTAAAGAGGATCTTGACATGTCACTACGTCTTGGTTTCGAAGGCGGCATCCGTAAAAATACATAAAATCAAAAGAGGAATCGCGTAAAACGGATAAATGAGCGTAAAGTTATGTCGTTTTAAGGCTTCACACTTTCGCACCTAGAGCGGAAGGAGGAAGGGTAATAAGAAAATTTAGAGTGCAAGGAATGTTGGATGCGATCATACCAGCACTAACGCACCGGATCCCATCAGAACTCCGAAGTTAAGCGTGCTTGGGCGAGAGTAGTACTAGGATGGGTGACCCCCTGGGAAGTCCTCGTGTTGCATCCTTTTTTTTGGCAAAATTTGTATCCTACTTCTTTTAATATATCGATGGTAGATCCAATAAAATCACAAATGACTTTTACGCAGTGTAAACGATATTTTTTTTACATGAATGATAAAAAAAATTAAAGAGGATCTTGACATGTCACTACGTCTTGGTTTCGAAGGCGGCATCCGTAAAAATACATAAAATCAAAAGAGGAATCGCGTAAAACGGATAAATGAGCGTAAAGTTATGTCGTTTTAAGGCTTCACACTTTCGCACCTAGAGCGGAAGGAGGAAGGGTAATAAGAAAATTTAGAGTGCAAGGAATGTTGGATGCGATCATACCAGCACTAACGCACCGGATCCCATCAGAACTCCGAAGTTAAGCGTGCTTGGGCGAGAGTAGTACTAGGATGGGTGACCCCCTGGGAAGTCCTCGTGTTGCATCCTTTTTTTTGGCAAAATTTGTATCCTACTTCTTTTAATATATCGATGGTAGATCCAATAAAATCACAAATGACTTTTACGCAGTGTAAACGATATTTTTTTTACATGAATGATAAAAAAAAATTAAAGAGGATCTTGACATGTCACTACGTCTTGGTTTCGAAGGCGGCATCCGTAAAAATACATAAAATCAAAAGAGGAATCGCGTAAAACGGATAAATGAGCGTAAAGTTATGTCGTTTTAAGGCTTCACACTTTCGCACCTAGAGCGGAAGGAGGAAGGGTAATAAGAAAATTTAGAGTGCAAGGAATGTTGGATGCGATCATACCAGCACTAACGCACCGGATCCCATCAGAACTCCGAAGTTAAGCGTGCTTGGGCGAGAGTAGTACTAGGATGGGTGACCCCCTGGGAAGTCCTCGTGTTGCATCCTTTTTTTTGGCAAAATTTGTATCCTACTTCTTTTAATATATCGATGGTAGATCCAATAAAATCACAAATGACTTTTACGCAGTGTAAACGATATTTTTTTTACATGAATGATAAAAAAAAATTAAAGAGGATCTTGACATGTCACTACGTCTTGGTTTCGAAGGCGGCATCCGTAAAAATACATAAAATCAAAAGAGGAATCGCGTAAAACGGATAAATGAGCGTAAAGTTATGTCGTTTTAAGGCTTCACACTTTCGCACCTAGAGCGGAAGGAGGAAGGGTAATAAGAAAATTTAGAGTGCAAGGAATGTTGGATGCGATCATACCAGCACTAACGCACCGGATCCCATCAGAACTCCGAAGTTAAGCGTGCTTGGGCGAGAGTAGTACTAGGATGGGTGACCCCCTGGGAAGTCCTCGTGTTGCATCCTTTTTTTTGGCAAAATTTGTATCCTACTTCTTTTAATATATCGATGGTAGATCCAATAAAATCACAAATGACTTTTACGCAGTGTAAACGATATTTTTTTTACATGAATGATAAAAAAAATTAAAGAGGATCTTGACATGTCACTACGTCTTGGTTTCGAAGGCGGCATCCGTAAAAATACATAAAATCAAAAGAGGAATCGCGTAAAACGGATAAATGAGCGTAAAGTTATGTCGTTTTAAGGCTTCACACTTTCGCACCTAGAGCGGAAGGAGGAAGGGTAATAAGAAAATTTAGAGTGCAAGGAATGTTGGATGCGATCATACCAGCACTAACGCACCGGATCCCATCAGAACTCCGAAGTTAAGCGTGCTTGGGCGAGAGTAGTACTAGGATGGGTGACCCCCTGGGAAGTCCTCGTGTTGCATCCTTTTTTTTGGCAAAATTTGTATCCTACTTCTTTTAATATATCGATGGTAGATCCAATAAAATCACAAATGACTTTTACGCAGTGTAAACGATATTTTTTTTACATGAATGATAAAAAAAATTAAAGAGGATCTTGACATGTCACTACGTCTTGGTTTCGAAGGCGGCATCCGTAAAAATACATAAAATCAAAAGAGGAATCGCGTAAAACGGATAAATGAGCGTAAAGTTATGTCGTTTTAAGGCTTCACACTTTCGCACCTAGAGCGGAAGGAGGAAGGGTAATAAGAAAATTTAGAGTGCAAGGAATGTTGGATGCGATCATACCAGCACTAACGCACCGGATCCCATCAGAACTCCGAAGTTAAGCGTGCTTGGGCGAGAGTAGTACTAGGATGGGTGACCCCCTGGGAAGTCCTCGTGTTGCATCCTTTTTTTTGGCAAAATTTGTATCCTACTTCTTTTAATATATCGATGGTAGATCCAATAAAATCACAAATGACTTTTACGCAGTGTAAACGATATTTTTTTTACATGAATGATAAAAAAAAATTAAAGAGGATCTTGACATGTCACTACGTCTTGGTTTCGAAGGCGGCATCCGTAAAAATACATAAAATCAAAAGAGGAATCGCGTAAAACGGATAAATGAGCGTAAAGTTATGTCGTTTTAAGGCTTCACACTTTCGCACCTAGAGCGGAAGGAGGAAGGGTAATAAGAAAATTTAGAGTGCAAGGAATGTTGGATGCGATCATACCAGCACTAACGCACCGGATCCCATCAGAACTCCGAAGTTAAGCGTGCTTGGGCGAGAGTAGTACTAGGATGGGTGACCCCCTGGGAAGTCCTCGTGTTGCATCCTTTTTTTTGGCAAAATTTGTATCCTACTTCTTTTAATATATCGATGGTAGATCCAATAAAATCACAAATGACTTTTACGCAGTGTAAACGATATTTTTTTTACATGAATGATAAAAAAAATTAAAGAGGATCTTGACATGTCACTACGTCTTGGTTTCGAAGGCGGCATCCGTAAAAATACATAAAATCAAAAGAGGAATCGCGTAAAACGGATAAATGAGCGTAAAGTTATGTCGTTTTAAGGCTTCACACTTTCGCACCTAGAGCGGAAGGAGGAAGGGTAATAAGAAAATTTAGAGTGCAAGGAATGTTGGATGCGATCATACCAGCACTAACGCACCGGATCCCATCAGAACTCCGAAGTTAAGCGTGCTTGGGCGAGAGTAGTACTAGGATGGGTGACCCCCTGGGAAGTCCTCGTGTTGCATCCTTTTTTTTGGCAAAATTTGTATCCTACTTCTTTTAATATATCGATGGTAGATCCAATAAAATCACAAATGACTTTTACGCAGTGTAAACGATATTTTTTTTACATGAATGATAAAAAAAATTAAAGAGGATCTTGACATGTCACTACGTCTTGGTTTCGAAGGCGGCATCCGTAAAAATACATAAAATCAAAAGAGGAATCGCGTAAAACGGATAAATGAGCGTAAAGTTATGTCGTTTTAAGGCTTCACACTTTCGCACCTAGAGCGGAAGGAGGAAGGGTAATAAGAAAATTTAGAGTGCAAGGAATGTTGGATGCGATCATACCAGCACTAACGCACCGGATCCCATCAGAACTCCGAAGTTAAGCGTGCTTGGGCGAGAGTAGTACTAGGATGGGTGACCCCCTGGGAAGTCCTCGTGTTGCATCCTTTTTTTTGGCAAAATTTGTATCCTACTTCTTTTAATATATCGATGGTAGATCCAATAAAATCACAAATGACTTTTACGCAGTGTAAACGATATTTTTTTTACATGAATGATAAAAAAAATTAAAGAGGATCTTGACATGTCACTACGTCTTGGTTTCGAAGGCGGCATCCGTAAAAATACATAAAATCAAAAGAGGAATCGCGTAAAACGGATAAATGAGCGTAAAGTTATGTCGTTTTAAGGCTTCACACTTTCGCACCTAGAGCGGAAGGAGGAAGGGTAATAAGAAAATTTAGAGTGCAAGGAATGTTGGATGCGATCATACCAGCACTAACGCACCGGATCCCATCAGAACTCCGAAGTTAAGCGTGCTTGGGCGAGAGTAGTACTAGGATGGGTGACCCCCTGGGAAGTCCTCGTGTTGCATCCTTTTTTTTGGCAAAATTTGTATCCTACTTCTTTTAATATATCGATGGTAGATCCAATAAAATCACAAATGACTTTTACGCAGTGTAAACGATATTTTTTTTACATGAATGATAAAAAAAAATTAAAGAGGATCTTGACATGTCACTACGTCTTGGTTTCGAAGGCGGCATCCGTAAAAATACATAAAATCAAAAGAGGAATCGCGTAAAACGGATAAATGAGCGTAAAGTTATGTCGTTTTAAGGCTTCACACTTTCGCACCTAGAGCGGAAGGAGGAAGGGTAATAAGAAAATTTAGAGTGCAAGGAATGTTGGATGCGATCATACCAGCACTAACGCACCGGATCCCATCAGAACTCCGAAGTTAAGCGTGCTTGGGCGAGAGTAGTACTAGGATGGGTGACCCCCTGGGAAGTCCTCGTGTTGCATCCTTTTTTTTGGCAAAATTTGTATCCTACTTCTTTTAATATATCGATGGTAGATCCAATAAAATCACAAATGACTTTTACGCAGTGTAAACGATATTTTTTTTACATGAATGATAAAAAAAAATTAAAGAGGATCTTGACATGTCACTACGTCTTGGTTTCGAAGGCGGCATCCGTAAAAATACATAAAATCAAAAGAGGAATCGCGTAAAACGGATAAATGAGCGTAAAGTTATGTCGTTTTAAGGCTTCACACTTTCGCACCTAGAGCGGAAGGAGGAAGGGTAATAAGAAAATTTAGAGTGCAAGGAATGTTGGATGCGATCATACCAGCACTAACGCACCGGATCCCATCAGAACTCCGAAGTTAAGCGTGCTTGGGCGAGAGTAGTACTAGGATGGGTGACCCCCTGGGAAGTCCTCGTGTTGCATCCTTTTTTTTGGCAAAATTTGTATCCTACTTCTTTTAATATATCGATGGTAGATCCAATAAAATCACAAATGACTTTTACGCAGTGTAAACGATATTTTTTTTACATGAATGATAAAAAAAATTAAAGAGGATCTTGACATGTCACTACGTCTTGGTTTCGAAGGCGGCATCCGTAAAAATACATAAAATCAAAAGAGGAATCGCGTAAAACGGATAAATGAGCGTAAAGTTATGTCGTTTTAAGGCTTCACACTTTCGCACCTAGAGCGGAAGGAGGAAGGGTAATAAGAAAATTTAGAGTGCAAGGAATGTTGGATGCGATCATACCAGCACTAACGCACCGGATCCCATCAGAACTCCGAAGTTAAGCGTGCTTGGGCGAGAGTAGTACTAGGATGGGTGACCCCCTGGGAAGTCCTCGTGTTGCATCCTTTTTTTTGGCAAAATTTGTATCCTACTTCTTTTAATATATCGATGGTAGATCCAATAAAATCACAAATGACTTTTACGCAGTGTAAACGATATTTTTTTTACATGAATGATAAAAAAAAATTAAAGAGGATCTTGACATGTCACTACGTCTTGGTTTCGAAGGCGGCATCCGTAAAAATACATAAAATCAAAAGAGGAATCGCGTAAAACGGATAAATGAGCGTAAAGTTATGTCGTTTTAAGGCTTCACACTTTCGCACCTAGAGCGGAAGGAGGAAGGGTAATAAGAAAATTTAGAGTGCAAGGAATGTTGGATGCGATCATACCAGCACTAACGCACCGGATCCCATCAGAACTCCGAAGTTAAGCGTGCTTGGGCGAGAGTAGTACTAGGATGGGTGACCCCCTGGGAAGTCCTCGTGTTGCATCCTTTTTTTTGGCAAAATTTGTATCCTACTTCTTTTAATATATCGATGGTAGATCCAATAAAATCACAAATGACTTTTACGCAGTGTAAACGATATTTTTTTTACATGAATGATAAAAAAAATTAAAGAGGATCTTGACATGTCACTACGTCTTGGTTTCGAAGGCGGCATCCGTAAAAATACATAAAATCAAAAGAGGAATCGCGTAAAACGGATAAATGAGCGTAAAGTTATGTCGTTTTAAGGCTTCACACT
The DNA here is from genome assembly GCF_000393655.2 of Nicotiana sylvestris. Taxonomy (NCBI): domain Eukaryota; kingdom Viridiplantae; phylum Streptophyta; class Magnoliopsida; order Solanales; family Solanaceae; genus Nicotiana; species Nicotiana sylvestris. The sequence continues at coordinate 44,029 of NW_027184385.1, forward strand.
TTCGCACCTAGAGCGGAAGGAGGAAGGGTAATAAGAAAATTTAGAGTGCAAGGAATGTTGGATGCGATCATACCAGCACTAACGCACCGGATCCCATCAGAACTCCGAAGTTAAGCGTGCTTGGGCGAGAGTAGTACTAGGATGGGTGACCCCCTGGGAAGTCCTCGTGTTGCATCCTTTTTTTTGGCAAAATTTGTATCCTACTTCTTTTAATATATCGATGGTAGATCCAATAAAATCACAAATGACTTTTACGCAGTGTAAACGATATTTTTTTTACATGAATGATAAAAAAAAATTAAAGAGGATCTTGACATGTCACTACGTCTTGGTTTCGAAGGCGGCATCCGTAAAAATACATAAAATCAAAAGAGGAATCGCGTAAAACGGATAAATGAGCGTAAAGTTATGTCGTTTTAAGGCTTCACACTTTCGCACCTAGAGCGGAAGGAGGAAGGGTAATAAGAAAATTTAGAGTGCAAGGAATGTTGGATGCGATCATACCAGCACTAACGCACCGGATCCCATCAGAACTCCGAAGTTAAGCGTGCTTGGGCGAGAGTAGTACTAGGATGGGTGACCCCCTGGGAAGTCCTCGTGTTGCATCCTTTTTTTTGGCAAAATTTGTATCCTACTTCTTTTAATATATCGATGGTAGATCCAATAAAATCACAAATGACTTTTACGCAGTGTAAACGATATTTTTTTTACATGAATGATAAAAAAAATTAAAGAGGATCTTGACATGTCACTACGTCTTGGTTTCGAAGGCGGCATCCGTAAAAATACATAAAATCAAAAGAGGAATCGCGTAAAACGGATAAATGAGCGTAAAGTTATGTCGTTTTAAGGCTTCACACTTTCGCACCTAGAGCGGAAGGAGGAAGGGTAATAAGAAAATTTAGAGTGCAAGGAATGTTGGATGCGATCATACCAGCACTAACGCACCGGATCCCATCAGAACTCCGAAGTTAAGCGTGCTTGGGCGAGAGTAGTACTAGGATGGGTGACCCCCTGGGAAGTCCTCGTGTTGCATCCTTTTTTTTGGCAAAATTTGTATCCTACTTCTTTTAATATATCGATGGTAGATCCAATAAAATCACAAATGACTTTTACGCAGTGTAAACGATATTTTTTTTACATGAATGATAAAAAAAAATTAAAGAGGATCTTGACATGTCACTACGTCTTGGTTTCGAAGGCGGCATCCGTAAAAATACATAAAATCAAAAGAGGAATCGCGTAAAACGGATAAATGAGCGTAAAGTTATGTCGTTTTAAGGCTTCACACTTTCGCACCTAGAGCGGAAGGAGGAAGGGTAATAAGAAAATTTAGAGTGCAAGGAATGTTGGATGCGATCATACCAGCACTAACGCACCGGATCCCATCAGAACTCCGAAGTTAAGCGTGCTTGGGCGAGAGTAGTACTAGGATGGGTGACCCCCTGGGAAGTCCTCGTGTTGCATCCTTTTTTTTGGCAAAATTTGTATCCTACTTCTTTTAATATATCGATGGTAGATCCAATAAAATCACAAATGACTTTTACGCAGTGTAAACGATATTTTTTTTACATGAATGATAAAAAAAATTAAAGAGGATCTTGACATGTCACTACGTCTTGGTTTCGAAGGCGGCATCCGTAAAAATACATAAAATCAAAAGAGGAATCGCGTAAAACGGATAAATGAGCGTAAAGTTATGTCGTTTTAAGGCTTCACACTTTCGCACCTAGAGCGGAAGGAGGAAGGGTAATAAGAAAATTTAGAGTGCAAGGAATGTTGGATGCGATCATACCAGCACTAACGCACCGGATCCCATCAGAACTCCGAAGTTAAGCGTGCTTGGGCGAGAGTAGTACTAGGATGGGTGACCCCCTGGGAAGTCCTCGTGTTGCATCCTTTTTTTTGGCAAAATTTGTATCCTACTTCTTTTAATATATCGATGGTAGATCCAATAAAATCACAAATGACTTTTACGCAGTGTAAACGATATTTTTTTTACATGAATGATAAAAAAAATTAAAGAGGATCTTGACATGTCACTACGTCTTGGTTTCGAAGGCGGCATCCGTAAAAATACATAAAATCAAAAGAGGAATCGCGTAAAACGGATAAATGAGCGTAAAGTTATGTCGTTTTAAGGCTTCACACTTTCGCACCTAGAGCGGAAGGAGGAAGGGTAATAAGAAAATTTAGAGTGCAAGGAATGTTGGATGCGATCATACCAGCACTAACGCACCGGATCCCATCAGAACTCCGAAGTTAAGCGTGCTTGGGCGAGAGTAGTACTAGGATGGGTGACCCCCTGGGAAGTCCTCGTGTTGCATCCTTTTTTTTGGCAAAATTTGTATCCTACTTCTTTTAATATATCGATGGTAGATCCAATAAAATCACAAATGACTTTTACGCAGTGTAAACGATATTTTTTTTACATGAATGATAAAAAAAAATTAAAGAGGATCTTGACATGTCACTACGTCTTGGTTTCGAAGGCGGCATCCGTAAAAATACATAAAATCAAAAGAGGAATCGCGTAAAACGGATAAATGAGCGTAAAGTTATGTCGTTTTAAGGCTTCACACTTTCGCACCTAGAGCGGAAGGAGGAAGGGTAATAAGAAAATTTAGAGTGCAAGGAATGTTGGATGCGATCATACCAGCACTAACGCACCGGATCCCATCAGAACTCCGAAGTTAAGCGTGCTTGGGCGAGAGTAGTACTAGGATGGGTGACCCCCTGGGAAGTCCTCGTGTTGCATCCTTTTTTTTGGCAAAATTTGTATCCTACTTCTTTTAATATATCGATGGTAGATCCAATAAAATCACAAATGACTTTTACGCAGTGTAAACGATATTTTTTTTACATGAATGATAAAAAAAAATTAAAGAGGATCTTGACATGTCACTACGTCTTGGTTTCGAAGGCGGCATCCGTAAAAATACATAAAATCAAAAGAGGAATCGCGTAAAACGGATAAATGAGCGTAAAGTTATGTCGTTTTAAGGCTTCACACTTTCGCACCTAGAGCGGAAGGAGGAAGGGTAATAAGAAAATTTAGAGTGCAAGGAATGTTGGATGCGATCATACCAGCACTAACGCACCGGATCCCATCAGAACTCCGAAGTTAAGCGTGCTTGGGCGAGAGTAGTACTAGGATGGGTGACCCCCTGGGAAGTCCTCGTGTTGCATCCTTTTTTTTGGCAAAATTTGTATCCTACTTCTTTTAATATATCGATGGTAGATCCAATAAAATCACAAATGACTTTTACGCAGTGTAAACGATATTTTTTTTACATGAATGATAAAAAAAAATTAAAGAGGATCTTGACATGTCACTACGTCTTGGTTTCGAAGGCGGCATCCGTAAAAATACATAAAATCAAAAGAGGAATCGCGTAAAACGGATAAATGAGCGTAAAGTTATGTCGTTTTAAGGCTTCACACTTTCGCACCTAGAGCGGAAGGAGGAAGGGTAATAAGAAAATTTAGAGTGCAAGGAATGTTGGATGCGATCATACCAGCACTAACGCACCGGATCCCATCAGAACTCCGAAGTTAAGCGTGCTTGGGCGAGAGTAGTACTAGGATGGGTGACCCCCTGGGAAGTCCTCGTGTTGCATCCTTTTTTTTGGCAAAATTTGTATCCTACTTCTTTTAATATATCGATGGTAGATCCAATAAAATCACAAATGACTTTTACGCAGTGTAAACGATATTTTTTTTACATGAATGATAAAAAAAATTAAAGAGGATCTTGACATGTCACTACGTCTTGGTTTCGAAGGCGGCATCCGTAAAAATACATAAAATCAAAAGAGGAATCGCGTAAAACGGATAAATGAGCGTAAAGTTATGTCGTTTTAAGGCTTCACACTTTCGCACCTAGAGCGGAAGGAGGAAGGGTAATAAGAAAATTTAGAGTGCAAGGAATGTTGGATGCGATCATACCAGCACTAACGCACCGGATCCCATCAGAACTCCGAAGTTAAGCGTGCTTGGGCGAGAGTAGTACTAGGATGGGTGACCCCCTGGGAAGTCCTCGTGTTGCATCCTTTTTTTTGGCAAAATTTGTATCCTACTTCTTTTAATATATCGATGGTAGATCCAATAAAATCACAAATGACTTTTACGCAGTGTAAACGATATTTTTTTTACATGAATGATAAAAAAAAATTAAAGAGGATCTTGACATGTCACTACGTCTTGGTTTCGAAGGCGGCATCCGTAAAAATACATAAAATCAAAAGAGGAATCGCGTAAAACGGATAAATGAGCGTAAAGTTATGTCGTTTTAAGGCTTCACACTTTCGCACCTAGAGCGGAAGGAGGAAGGGTAATAAGAAAATTTAGAGTGCAAGGAATGTTGGATGCGATCATACCAGCACTAACGCACCGGATCCCATCAGAACTCCGAAGTTAAGCGTGCTTGGGCGAGAGTAGTACTAGGATGGGTGACCCCCTGGGAAGTCCTCGTGTTGCATCCTTTTTTTTGGCAAAATTTGTATCCTACTTCTTTTAATATATCGATGGTAGATCCAATAAAATCACAAATGACTTTTACGCAGTGTAAACGATATTTTTTTTACATGAATGATAAAAAAAAATTAAAGAGGATCTTGACATGTCACTACGTCTTGGTTTCGAAGGCGGCATCCGTAAAAATACATAAAATCAAAAGAGGAATCGCGTAAAACGGATAAATGAGCGTAAAGTTATGTCGTTTTAAGGCTTCACACTTTCGCACCTAGAGCGGAAGGAGGAAGGGTAATAAGAAAATTTAGAGTGCAAGGAATGTTGGATGCGATCATACCAGCACTAACGCACCGGATCCCATCAGAACTCCGAAGTTAAGCGTGCTTGGGCGAGAGTAGTACTAGGATGGGTGACCCCCTGGGAAGTCCTCGTGTTGCATCCTTTTTTTTGGCAAAATTTGTATCCTACTTCTTTTAATATATCGATGGTAGATCCAATAAAATCACAAATGACTTTTACGCAGTGTAAACGATATTTTTTTTACATGAATGATAAAAAAAATTAAAGAGGATCTTGACATGTCACTACGTCTTGGTTTCGAAGGCGGCATCCGTAAAAATACATAAAATCAAAAGAGGAATCGCGTAAAACGGATAAATGAGCGTAAAGTTATGTCGTTTTAAGGCTTCACACTTTCGCACCTAGAGCGGAAGGAGGAAGGGTAATAAGAAAATTTAGAGTGCAAGGAATGTTGGATGCGATCATACCAGCACTAACGCACCGGATCCCATCAGAACTCCGAAGTTAAGCGTGCTTGGGCGAGAGTAGTACTAGGATGGGTGACCCCCTGGGAAGTCCTCGTGTTGCATCCTTTTTTTTGGCAAAATTTGTATCCTACTTCTTTTAATATATCGATGGTAGATCCAATAAAATCACAAATGACTTTTACGCAGTGTAAACGATATTTTTTTTACATGAATGATAAAAAAAAATTAAAGAGGATCTTGACATGTCACTACGTCTTGGTTTCGAAGGCGGCATCCGTAAAAATACATAAAATCAAAAGAGGAATCGCGTAAAACGGATAAATGAGCGTAAAGTTATGTCGTTTTAAGGCTTCACACTTTCGCACCTAGAGCGGAAGGAGGAAGGGTAATAAGAAAATTTAGAGTGCAAGGAATGTTGGATGCGATCATACCAGCACTAACGCACCGGATCCCATCAGAACTCCGAAGTTAAGCGTGCTTGGGCGAGAGTAGTACTAGGATGGGTGACCCCCTGGGAAGTCCTCGTGTTGCATCCTTTTTTTTGGCAAAATTTGTATCCTACTTCTTTTAATATATCGATGGTAGATCCAATAAAATCACAAATGACTTTTACGCAGTGTAAACGATATTTTTTTTACATGAATGATAAAAAAAAATTAAAGAGGATCTTGACATGTCACTACGTCTTGGTTTCGAAGGCGGCATCCGTAAAAATACATAAAATCAAAAGAGGAATCGCGTAAAACGGATAAATGAGCGTAAAGTTATGTCGTTTTAAGGCTTCACACTTTCGCACCTAGAGCGGAAGGAGGAAGGGTAATAAGAAAATTTAGAGTGCAAGGAATGTTGGATGCGATCATACCAGCACTAACGCACCGGATCCCATCAGAACTCCGAAGTTAAGCGTGCTTGGGCGAGAGTAGTACTAGGATGGGTGACCCCCTGGGAAGTCCTCGTGTTGCATCCTTTTTTTTGGCAAAATTTGTATCCTACTTCTTTTAATATATCGATGGTAGATCCAATAAAATCACAAATGACTTTTACGCAGTGTAAACGATATTTTTTTTACATGAATGATAAAAAAAATTAAAGAGGATCTTGACATGTCACTACGTCTTGGTTTCGAAGGCGGCATCCGTAAAAATACATAAAATCAAAAGAGGAATCGCGTAAAACGGATAAATGAGCGTAAAGTTATGTCGTTTTAAGGCTTCACACTTTCGCACCTAGAGCGGAAGGAGGAAGGGTAATAAGAAAATTTAGAGTGCAAGGAATGTTGGATGCGATCATACCAGCACTAACGCACCGGATCCCATCAGAACTCCGAAGTTAAGCGTGCTTGGGCGAGAGTAGTACTAGGATGGGTGACCCCCTGGGAAGTCCTCGTGTTGCATCCTTTTTTTTGGCAAAATTTGTATCCTACTTCTTTTAATATATCGATGGTAGATCCAATAAAATCACAAATGACTTTTACGCAGTGTAAACGATATTTTTTTTACATGAATGATAAAAAAAATTAAAGAGGATCTTGACATGTCACTACGTCTTGGTTTCGAAGGCGGCATCCGTAAAAATACATAAAATCAAAAGAGGAATCGCGTAAAACGGATAAATGAGCGTAAAGTTATGTCGTTTTAAGGCTTCACACTTTCGCACCTAGAGCGGAAGGAGGAAGGGTAATAAGAAAATTTAGAGTGCAAGGAATGTTGGATGCGATCATACCAGCACTAACGCACCGGATCCCATCAGAACTCCGAAGTTAAGCGTGCTTGGGCGAGAGTAGTACTAGGATGGGTGACCCCCTGGGAAGTCCTCGTGTTGCATCCTTTTTTTTGGCAAAATTTGTATCCTACTTCTTTTAATATATCGATGGTAGATCCAATAAAATCACAAATGACTTTTACGCAGTGTAAACGATATTTTTTTTACATGAATGATAAAAAAAATTAAAGAGGATCTTGACATGTCACTACGTCTTGGTTTCGAAGGCGGCATCCGTAAAAATACATAAAATCAAAAGAGGAATCGCGTAAAACGGATAAATGAGCGTAAAGTTATGTCGTTTTAAGGCTTCACACTTTCGCACCTAGAGCGGAAGGAGGAAGGGTAATAAGAAAATTTAGAGTGCAAGGAATGTTGGATGCGATCATACCAGCACTAACGCACCGGATCCCATCAGAACTCCGAAGTTAAGCGTGCTTGGGCGAGAGTAGTACTAGGATGGGTGACCCCCTGGGAAGTCCTCGTGTTGCATCCTTTTTTTTGGCAAAATTTGTATCCTACTTCTTTTAATATATCGATGGTAGATCCAATAAAATCACAAATGACTTTTACGCAGTGTAAACGATATTTTTTTTACATGAATGATAAAAAAAAATTAAAGAGGATCTTGACATGTCACTACGTCTTGGTTTCGAAGGCGGCATCCGTAAAAATACATAAAATCAAAAGAGGAATCGCGTAAAACGGATAAATGAGCGTAAAGTTATGTCGTTTTAAGGCTTCACACTTTCGCACCTAGAGCGGAAGGAGGAAGGGTAATAAGAAAATTTAGAGTGCAAGGAATGTTGGATGCGATCATACCAGCACTAACGCACCGGATCCCATCAGAACTCCGAAGTTAAGCGTGCTTGGGCGAGAGTAGTACTAGGATGGGTGACCCCCTGGGAAGTCCTCGTGTTGCATCCTTTTTTTTGGCAAAATTTGTATCCTACTTCTTTTAATATATCGATGGTAGATCCAATAAAATCACAAATGACTTTTACGCAGTGTAAACGATATTTTTTTTACATGAATGATAAAAAAAAATTAAAGAGGATCTTGACATGTCACTACGTCTTGGTTTCGAAGGCGGCATCCGTAAAAATACATAAAATCAAAAGAGGAATCGCGTAAAACGGATAAATGAGCGTAAAGTTATGTCGTTTTAAGGCTTCACACTTTCGCACCTAGAGCGGAAGGAGGAAGGGTAATAAGAAAATTTAGAGTGCAAGGAATGTTGGATGCGATCATACCAGCACTAACGCACCGGATCCCATCAGAACTCCGAAGTTAAGCGTGCTTGGGCGAGAGTAGTACTAGGATGGGTGACCCCCTGGGAAGTCCTCGTGTTGCATCCTTTTTTTTGGCAAAATTTGTATCCTACTTCTTTTAATATATCGATGGTAGATCCAATAAAATCACAAATGACTTTTACGCAGTGTAAACGATATTTTTTTTACATGAATGATAAAAAAAATTAAAGAGGATCTTGACATGTCACTACGTCTTGGTTTCGAAGGCGGCATCCGTAAAAATACATAAAATCAAAAGAGGAATCGCGTAAAACGGATAAATGAGCGTAAAGTTATGTCGTTTTAAGGCTTCACACTTTCGCACCTAGAGCGGAAGGAGGAAGGGTAATAAGAAAATTTAGAGTGCAAGGAATGTTGGATGCGATCATACCAGCACTAACGCACCGGATCCCATCAGAACTCCGAAGTTAAGCGTGCTTGGGCGAGAGTAGTACTAGGATGGGTGACCCCCTGGGAAGTCCTCGTGTTGCATCCTTTTTTTTGGCAAAATTTGTATCCTACTTCTTTTAATATATCGATGGTAGATCCAATAAAATCACAAATGACTTTTACGCAGTGTAAACGATATTTTTTTTACATGAATGATAAAAAAAAATTAAAGAGGATCTTGACATGTCACTACGTCTTGGTTTCGAAGGCGGCATCCGTAAAAATACATAAAATCAAAAGAGGAATCGCGTAAAACGGATAAATGAGCGTAAAGTTATGTCGTTTTAAGGCTTCACACTTTCGCACCTAGAGCGGAAGGAGGAAGGGTAATAAGAAAATTTAGAGTGCAAGGAATGTTGGATGCGATCATACCAGCACTAACGCACCGGATCCCATCAGAACTCCGAAGTTAAGCGTGCTTGGGCGAGAGTAGTACTAGGATGGGTGACCCCCTGGGAAGTCCTCGTGTTGCATCCTTTTTTTTGGCAAAATTTGTATCCTACTTCTTTTAATATATCGATGGTAGATCCAATAAAATCACAAATGACTTTTACGCAGTGTAAACGATATTTTTTTTACATGAATGATAAAAAAAAATTAAAGAGGATCTTGACATGTCACTACGTCTTGGTTTCGAAGGCGGCATCCGTAAAAATACATAAAATCAAAAGAGGAATCGCGTAAAACGGATAAATGAGCGTAAAGTTATGTCGTTTTAAGGCTTCACACTTTCGCACCTAGAGCGGAAGGAGGAAGGGTAATAAGAAAATTTAGAGTGCAAGGAATGTTGGATGCGATCATACCAGCACTAACGCACCGGATCCCATCAGAACTCCGAAGTTAAGCGTGCTTGGGCGAGAGTAGTACTAGGATGGGTGACCCCCTGGGAAGTCCTCGTGTTGCATCCTTTTTTTTGGCAAAATTTGTATCCTACTTCTTTTAATATATCGATGGTAGATCCAATAAAATCACAAATGACTTTTACGCAGTGTAAACGATATTTTTTTTACATGAATGATAAAAAAAATTAAAGAGGATCTTGACATGTCACTACGTCTTGGTTTCGAAGGCGGCATCCGTAAAAATACATAAAATCAAAAGAGGAATCGCGTAAAACGGATAAATGAGCGTAAAGTTATGTCGTTTTAAGGCTTCACACTTTCGCACCTAGAGCGGAAGGAGGAAGGGTAATAAGAAAATTTAGAGTGCAAGGAATGTTGGATGCGATCATACCAGCACTAACGCACCGGATCCCATCAGAACTCCGAAGTTAAGCGTGCTTGGGCGAGAGTAGTACTAGGATGGGTGACCCCCTGGGAAGTCCTCGTGTTGCATCCTTTTTTTTGGCAAAATTTGTATCCTACTTCTTTTAATATATCGATGGTAGATCCAATAAAATCACAAATGACTTTTACGCAGTGTAAACGATATTTTTTTTACATGAATGATAAAAAAAATTAAAGAGGATCTTGACATGTCACTACGTCTTGGTTTCGAAGGCGGCATCCGTAAAAATACATAAAATCAAAAGAGGAATCGCGTAAAACGGATAAATGAGCGTAAAGTTATGTCGTTTTAAGGCTTCACACTTTCGCACCTAGAGCGGAAGGAGGAAGGGTAATAAGAAAATTTAGAGTGCAAGGAATGTTGGATGCGATCATACCAGCACTAACGCACCGGATCCCATCAGAACTCCGAAGTTAAGCGTGCTTGGGCGAGAGTAGTACTAGGATGGGTGACCCCCTGGGAAGTCCTCGTGTTGCATCCTTTTTTTTGGCAAAATTTGTATCCTACTTCTTTTAATATATCGATGGTAGATCCAATAAAATCACAAATGACTTTTACGCAGTGTAAACGATATTTTTTTTACATGAATGATAAAAAAAATTAAAGAGGATCTTGACATGTCACTACGTCTTGGTTTCGAAGGCGGCATCCGTAAAAATACATAAAATCAAAAGAGGAATCGCGTAAAACGGATAAATGAGCGTAAAGTTATGTCGTTTTAAGGCTTCACACTTTCGCACCTAGAGCGGAAGGAGGAAGGGTAATAAGAAAATTTAGAGTGCAAGGAATGTTGGATGCGATCATACCAGCACTAACGCACCGGATCCCATCAGAACTCCGAAGTTAAGCGTGCTTGGGCGAGAGTAGTACTAGGATGGGTGACCCCCTGGGAAGTCCTCGTGTTGCATCCTTTTTTTTGGCAAAATTTGTATCCTACTTCTTTTAATATATCGATGGTAGATCCAATAAAATCACAAATGACTTTTACGCAGTGTAAACGATATTTTTTTTACATGAATGATAAAAAAAAATTAAAGAGGATCTTGACATGTCACTACGTCTTGGTTTCGAAGGCGGCATCCGTAAAAATACATAAAATCAAAAGAGGAATCGCGTAAAACGGATAAATGAGCGTAAAGTTATGTCGTTTTAAGGCTTCACACTTTCGCACCTAGAGCGGAAGGAGGAAGGGTAATAAGAAAATTTAGAGTGCAAGGAATGTTGGATGCGATCATACCAGCACTAACGCACCGGATCCCATCAGAACTCCGAAGTTAAGCGTGCTTGGGCGAGAGTAGTACTAGGATGGGTGACCCCCTGGGAAGTCCTCGTGTTGCATCCTTTTTTTTGGCAAAATTTGTATCCTACTTCTTTTAATATATCGATGGTAGATCCAATAAAATCACAAATGACTTTTACGCAGTGTAAACGATATTTTTTTTACATGAATGATAAAAAAAAATTAAAGAGGATCTTGACATGTCACTACGTCTTGGTTTCGAAGGCGGCATCCGTAAAAATACATAAAATCAAAAGAGGAATCGCGTAAAACGGATAAATGAGCGTAAAGTTATGTCGTTTTAAGGCTTCACACTTTCGCACCTAGAGCGGAAGGAGGAAGGGTAATAAGAAAATTTAGAGTGCAAGGAATGTTGGATGCGATCATACCAGCACTAACGCACCGGATCCCATCAGAACTCCGAAGTTAAGCGTGCTTGGGCGAGAGTAGTACTAGGATGGGTGACCCCCTGGGAAGTCCTCGTGTTGCATCCTTTTTTTTGGCAAAATTTGTATCCTACTTCTTTTAATATATCGATGGTAGATCCAATAAAATCACAAATGACTTTTACGCAGTGTAAACGATATTTTTTTTACATGAATGATAAAAAAAAATTAAAGAGGATCTTGACATGTCACTACGTCTTGGTTTCGAAGGCGGCATCCGTAAAAATACATAAAATCAAAAGAGGAATCGCGTAAAACGGATAAATGAGCGTAAAGTTATGTCGTTTTAAGGCTTCACACTTTCGCACCTAGAGCGGAAGGAGGAAGGGTAATAAGAAAATTTAGAGTGCAAGGAATGTTGGATGCGATCATACCAGCACTAACGCACCGGATCCCATCAGAACTCCGAAGTTAAGCGTGCTTGGGCGAGAGTAGTACTAGGATGGGTGACCCCCTGGGAAGTCCTCGTGTTGCATCCTTTTTTTTGGCAAAATTTGTATCCTACTTCTTTTAATATATCGATGGTAGATCCAATAAAATCACAAATGACTTTTACGCAGTGTAAACGATATTTTTTTTACATGAATGATAAAAAAAATTAAAGAGGATCTTGACATGTCACTACGTCTTGGTTTCGAAGGCGGCATCCGTAAAAATACATAAAATCAAAAGAGGAATCGCGTAAAACGGATAAATGAGCGTAAAGTTATGTCGTTTTAAGGCTTCACACTTTCGCACCTAGAGCGGAAGGAGGAAGGGTAATAAGAAAATTTAGAGTGCAAGGAATGTTGGATGCGATCATACCAGCACTAACGCACCGGATCCCATCAGAACTCCGAAGTTAAGCGTGCTTGGGCGAGAGTAGTACTAGGATGGGTGACCCCCTGGGAAGTCCTCGTGTTGCATCCTTTTTTTTGGCAAAATTTGTATCCTACTTCTTTTAATATATCGATGGTAGATCCAATAAAATCACAAATGACTTTTACGCAGTGTAAACGATATTTTTTTTACATGAATGATAAAAAAAATTAAAGAGGATCTTGACATGTCACTACGTCTTGGTTTCGAAGGCGGCATCCGTAAAAATACATAAAATCAAAAGAGGAATCGCGTAAAACGGATAAATGAGCGTAAAGTTATGTCGTTTTAAGGCTTCACACTTTCGCACCTAGAGCGGAAGGAGGAAGGGTAATAAGAAAATTTAGAGTGCAAGGAATGTTGGATGCGATCATACCAGCACTAACGCACCGGATCCCATCAGAACTCCGAAGTTAAGCGTGCTTGGGCGAGAGTAGTACTAGGATGGGTGACCCCCTGGGAAGTCCTCGTGTTGCATCCTTTTTTTTGGCAAAATTTGTATCCTACTTCTTTTAATATATCGATGGTAGATCCAATAAAATCACAAATGACTTTTACGCAGTGTAAACGATATTTTTTTTACATGAATGATAAAAAAAATTAAAGAGGATCTTGACATGTCACTACGTCTTGGTTTCGAAGGCGGCATCCGTAAAAATACATAAAATCAAAAGAGGAATCGCGTAAAACGGATAAATGAGCGTAAAGTTATGTCGTTTTAAGGCTTCACACTTTCGCACCTAGAGCGGAAGGAGGAAGGGTAATAAGAAAATTTAGAGTGCAAGGAATGTTGGATGCGATCATACCAGCACTAACGCACCGGATCCCATCAGAACTCCGAAGTTAAGCGTGCTTGGGCGAGAGTAGTACTAGGATGGGTGACCCCCTGGGAAGTCCTCGTGTTGCATCCTTTTTTTTGGCAAAATTTGTATCCTACTTCTTTTAATATATCGATGGTAGATCCAATAAAATCACAAATGACTTTTACGCAGTGTAAACGATATTTTTTTTACATGAATGATAAAAAAAAATTAAAGAGGATCTTGACATGTCACTACGTCTTGGTTTCGAAGGCGGCATCCGTAAAAATACATAAAATCAAAAGAGGAATCGCGTAAAACGGATAAATGAGCGTAAAGTTATGTCGTTTTAAGGCTTCACACTTTCGCACCTAGAGCGGAAGGAGGAAGGGTAATAAGAAAATTTAGAGTGCAAGGAATGTTGGATGCGATCATACCAGCACTAACGCACCGGATCCCATCAGAACTCCGAAGTTAAGCGTGCTTGGGCGAGAGTAGTACTAGGATGGGTGACCCCCTGGGAAGTCCTCGTGTTGCATCCTTTTTTTTGGCAAAATTTGTATCCTACTTCTTTTAATATATCGATGGTAGATCCAATAAAATCACAAATGACTTTTACGCAGTGTAAACGATATTTTTTTTACATGAATGATAAAAAAAATTAAAGAGGATCTTGACATGTCACTACGTCTTGGTTTCGAAGGCGGCATCCGTAAAAATACATAAAATCAAAAGAGGAATCGCGTAAAACGGATAAATGAGCGTAAAGTTATGTCGTTTTAAGGCTTCACACTTTCGCACCTAGAGCGGAAGGAGGAAGGGTAATAAGAAAATTTAGAGTGCAAGGAATGTTGGATGCGATCATACCAGCACTAACGCACCGGATCCCATCAGAACTCCGAAGTTAAGCGTGCTTGGGCGAGAGTAGTACTAGGATGGGTGACCCCCTGGGAAGTCCTCGTGTTGCATCCTTTTTTTTGGCAAAATTTGTATCCTACTTCTTTTAATATATCGATGGTAGATCCAATAAAATCACAAATGACTTTTACGCAGTGTAAACGATATTTTTTTTACATGAATGATAAAAAAAAATTAAAGAGGATCTTGACATGTCACTACGTCTTGGTTTCGAAGGCGGCATCCGTAAAAATACATAAAATCAAAAGAGGAATCGCGTAAAACGGATAAATGAGCGTAAAGTTATGTCGTTTTAAGGCTTCACACTTTCGCACCTAGAGCGGAAGGAGGAAGGGTAATAAGAAAATTTAGAGTGCAAGGAATGTTGGATGCGATCATACCAGCACTAACGCACCGGATCCCATCAGAACTCCGAAGTTAAGCGTGCTTGGGCGAGAGTAGTACTAGGATGGGTGACCCCCTGGGAAGTCCTCGTGTTGCATCCTTTTTTTTGGCAAAATTTGTATCCTACTTCTTTTAATATATCGATGGTAGATCCAATAAAATCACAAATGACTTTTACGCAGTGTAAACGATATTTTTTTTACATGAATGATAAAAAAAAATTAAAGAGGATCTTGACATGTCACTACGTCTTGGTTTCGAAGGCGGCATCCGTAAAAATACATAAAATCAAAAGAGGAATCGCGTAAAACGGATAAATGAGCGTAAAGTTATGTCGTTTTAAGGCTTCACACTTTCGCACCTAGAGCGGAAGGAGGAAGGGTAATAAGAAAATTTAGAGTGCAAGGAATGTTGGATGCGATCATACCAGCACTAACGCACCGGATCCCATCAGAACTCCGAAGTTAAGCGTGCTTGGGCGAGAGTAGTACTAGGATGGGTGACCCCCTGGGAAGTCCTCGTGTTGCATCCTTTTTTTTGGCAAAATTTGTATCCTACTTCTTTTAATATATCGATGGTAGATCCAATAAAATCACAAATGACTTTTACGCAGTGTAAACGATATTTTTTTTACATGAATGATAAAAAAAAATTAAAGAGGATCTTGACATGTCACTACGTCTTGGTTTCGAAGGCGGCATCCGTAAAAATACATAAAATCAAAAGAGGAATCGCGTAAAACGGATAAATGAGCGTAAAGTTATGTCGTTTTAAGGCTTCACACTTTCGCACCTAGAGCGGAAGGAGGAAGGGTAATAAGAAAATTTAGAGTGCAAGGAATGTTGGATGCGATCATACCAGCACTAACGCACCGGATCCCATCAGAACTCCGAAGTTAAGCGTGCTTGGGCGAGAGTAGTACTAGGATGGGTGACCCCCTGGGAAGTCCTCGTGTTGCATCCTTTTTTTTGGCAAAATTTGTATCCTACTTCTTTTAATATATCGATGGTAGATCCAATAAAATCACAAATGACTTTTACGCAGTGTAAACGATATTTTTTTTACATGAATGATAAAAAAAATTAAAGAGGATCTTGACATGTCACTACGTCTTGGTTTCGAAGGCGGCATCCGTAAAAATACATAAAATCAAAAGAGGAATCGCGTAAAACGGATAAATGAGCGTAAAGTTATGTCGTTTTAAGGCTTCACACTTTCGCACCTAGAGCGGAAGGAGGAAGGGTAATAAGAAAATTTAGAGTGCAAGGAATGTTGGATGCGATCATACCAGCACTAACGCACCGGATCCCATCAGAACTCCGAAGTTAAGCGTGCTTGGGCGAGAGTAGTACTAGGATGGGTGACCCCCTGGGAAGTCCTCGTGTTGCATCCTTTTTTTTGGCAAAATTTGTATCCTACTTCTTTTAATATATCGATGGTAGATCCAATAAAATCACAAATGACTTTTACGCAGTGTAAACGATATTTTTTTTACATGAATGATAAAAAAAAATTAAAGAGGATCTTGACATGTCACTACGTCTTGGTTTCGAAGGCGGCATCCGTAAAAATACATAAAATCAAAAGAGGAATCGCGTAAAACGGATAAATGAGCGTAAAGTTATGTCGTTTTAAGGCTTCACACTTTCGCACCTAGAGCGGAAGGAGGAAGGGTAATAAGAAAATTTAGAGTGCAAGGAATGTTGGATGCGATCATACCAGCACTAACGCACCGGATCCCATCAGAACTCCGAAGTTAAGCGTGCTTGGGCGAGAGTAGTACTAGGATGGGTGACCCCCTGGGAAGTCCTCGTGTTGCATCCTTTTTTTTGGCAAAATTTGTATCCTACTTCTTTTAATATATCGATGGTAGATCCAATAAAATCACAAATGACTTTTACGCAGTGTAAACGATATTTTTTTTACATGAATGATAAAAAAAATTAAAGAGGATCTTGACATGTCACTACGTCTTGGTTTCGAAGGCGGCATCCGTAAAAATACATAAAATCAAAAGAGGAATCGCGTAAAACGGATAAATGAGCGTAAAGTTATGTCGTTTTAAGGCTTCACACTTTCGCACCTAGAGCGGAAGGAGGAAGGGTAATAAGAAAATTTAGAGTGCAAGGAATGTTGGATGCGATCATACCAGCACTAACGCACCGGATCCCATCAGAACTCCGAAGTTAAGCGTGCTTGGGCGAGAGTAGTACTAGGATGGGTGACCCCCTGGGAAGTCCTCGTGTTGCATCCTTTTTTTTGGCAAAATTTGTATCCTACTTCTTTTAATATATCGATGGTAGATCCAATAAAATCACAAATGACTTTTACGCAGTGTAAACGATATTTTTTTTACATGAATGATAAAAAAAATTAAAGAGGATCTTGACATGTCACTACGTCTTGGTTTCGAAGGCGGCATCCGTAAAAATACATAAAATCAAAAGAGGAATCGCGTAAAACGGATAAATGAGCGTAAAGTTATGTCGTTTTAAGGCTTCACACTTTCGCACCTAGAGCGGAAGGAGGAAGGGTAATAAGAAAATTTAGAGTGCAAGGAATGTTGGATGCGATCATACCAGCACTAACGCACCGGATCCCATCAGAACTCCGAAGTTAAGCGTGCTTGGGCGAGAGTAGTACTAGGATGGGTGACCCCCTGGGAAGTCCTCGTGTTGCATCCTTTTTTTTGGCAAAATTTGTATCCTACTTCTTTTAATATATCGATGGTAGATCCAATAAAATCACAAATGACTTTTACGCAGTGTAAACGATATTTTTTTTACATGAATGATAAAAAAAATTAAAGAGGATCTTGACATGTCACTACGTCTTGGTTTCGAAGGCGGCATCCGTAAAAATACATAAAATCAAAAGAGGAATCGCGTAAAACGGATAAATGAGCGTAAAGTTATGTCGTTTTAAGGCTTCACACTTTCGCACCTAGAGCGGAAGGAGGAAGGGTAATAAGAAAATTTAGAGTGCAAGGAATGTTGGATGCGATCATACCAGCACTAACGCACCGGATCCCATCAGAACTCCGAAGTTAAGCGTGCTTGGGCGAGAGTAGTACTAGGATGGGTGACCCCCTGGGAAGTCCTCGTGTTGCATCCTTTTTTTTGGCAAAATTTGTATCCTACTTCTTTTAATATATCGATGGTAGATCCAATAAAATCACAAATGACTTTTACGCAGTGTAAACGATATTTTTTTTACATGAATGATAAAAAAAATTAAAGAGGATCTTGACATGTCACTACGTCTTGGTTTCGAAGGCGGCATCCGTAAAAATACATAAAATCAAAAGAGGAATCGCGTAAAACGGATAAATGAGCGTAAAGTTATGTCGTTTTAAGGCTTCACACTTTCGCACCTAGAGCGGAAGGAGGAAGGGTAATAAGAAAATTTAGAGTGCAAGGAATGTTGGATGCGATCATACCAGCACTAACGCACCGGATCCCATCAGAACTCCGAAGTTAAGCGTGCTTGGGCGAGAGTAGTACTAGGATGGGTGACCCCCTGGGAAGTCCTCGTGTTGCATCCTTTTTTTTGGCAAAATTTGTATCCTACTTCTTTTAATATATCGATGGTAGATCCAATAAAATCACAAATGACTTTTACGCAGTGTAAACGATATTTTTTTTACATGAATGATAAAAAAAATTAAAGAGGATCTTGACATGTCACTACGTCTTGGTTTCGAAGGCGGCATCCGTAAAAATACATAAAATCAAAAGAGGAATCGCGTAAAACGGATAAATGAGCGTAAAGTTATGTCGTTTTAAGGCTTCACACTTTCGCACCTAGAGCGGAAGGAGGAAGGGTAATAAGAAAATTTAGAGTGCAAGGAATGTTGGATGCGATCATACCAGCACTAACGCACCGGATCCCATCAGAACTCCGAAGTTAAGCGTGCTTGGGCGAGAGTAGTACTAGGATGGGTGACCCCCTGGGAAGTCCTCGTGTTGCATCCTTTTTTTTGGCAAAATTTGTATCCTACTTCTTTTAATATATCGATGGTAGATCCAATAAAATCACAAATGACTTTTACGCAGTGTAAACGATATTTTTTTTACATGAATGATAAAAAAAAATTAAAGAGGATCTTGACATGTCACTACGTCTTGGTTTCGAAGGCGGCATCCGTAAAAATACATAAAATCAAAAGAGGAATCGCGTAAAACGGATAAATGAGCGTAAAGTTATGTCGTTTTAAGGCTTCACACTTTCGCACCTAGAGCGGAAGGAGGAAGGGTAATAAGAAAATTTAGAGTGCAAGGAATGTTGGATGCGATCATACCAGCACTAACGCACCGGATCCCATCAGAACTCCGAAGTTAAGCGTGCTTGGGCGAGAGTAGTACTAGGATGGGTGACCCCCTGGGAAGTCCTCGTGTTGCATCCTTTTTTTTGGCAAAATTTGTATCCTACTTCTTTTAATATATCGATGGTAGATCCAATAAAATCACAAATGACTTTTACGCAGTGTAAACGATATTTTTTTTACATGAATGATAAAAAAAAATTAAAGAGGATCTTGACATGTCACTACGTCTTGGTTTCGAAGGCGGCATCCGTAAAAATACATAAAATCAAAAGAGGAATCGCGTAAAACGGATAAATGAGCGTAAAGTTATGTCGTTTTAAGGCTTCACACTTTCGCACCTAGAGCGGAAGGAGGAAGGGTAATAAGAAAATTTAGAGTGCAAGGAATGTTGGATGCGATCATACCAGCACTAACGCACCGGATCCCATCAGAACTCCGAAGTTAAGCGTGCTTGGGCGAGAGTAGTACTAGGATGGGTGACCCCCTGGGAAGTCCTCGTGTTGCATCCTTTTTTTTGGCAAAATTTGTATCCTACTTCTTTTAATATATCGATGGTAGATCCAATAAAATCACAAATGACTTTTACGCAGTGTAAACGATATTTTTTTTACATGAATGATAAAAAAAATTAAAGAGGATCTTGACATGTCACTACGTCTTGGTTTCGAAGGCGGCATCCGTAAAAATACATAAAATCAAAAGAGGAATCGCGTAAAACGGATAAATGAGCGTAAAGTTATGTCGTTTTAAGGCTTCACACTTTCGCACCTAGAGCGGAAGGAGGAAGGGTAATAAGAAAATTTAGAGTGCAAGGAATGTTGGATGCGATCATA
>NW_027184386.1:0-62000 GCF_000393655.2 Nicotiana sylvestris
GACTACAGGAAAAAGTTCAGTTTAGGGTTTAAAACCCTAATGCTGACTGAATGGAAAAGAGTCCAGTTTAGGGTTTAAAACCCTAATGCTGTCTAAAGGAAAAAGTTCAGTTTAGGGTTTAAAACCCTAATGCTGACTAAAGGGAAAGTTCAGTTTAGGGTTTAAAACCCTAATGCTGAGTAAAGGAATGAGTTCAGTTTAGGGTTTAAAACCCTAATGCTGACTGAATGGAAAAAGTTCAGTTTAGGGTTTAAAACCCTAATGCTGACCGAATGGAAAAGAGTTCAGTTTAGGGTTTAAAACCCTAATGCTGACTGAATGGAAAAAGTTCAGTTTAGGGTTTAAAACCTTAATGCTGACTAAAGGAAAGAGTTCAGTTTAGGGTTTAAAACCCTAATGCTGACTAAAGGAAAGAGTTCAGTTTAGGGTTTAAAACCCTAATGCTGACTGAATGGAAAAGAGTTCAGTTTAGGGTTTAAAACCCTAATGCTGACTAAAGGAAAGAGTTCAGTTTAGGGTTTAAAACCCTAATGCTGACAGAATGGAAAAAGTTCATTTTAGGGTTTAAAACCCTAATGCTGACTAAAGGGAAAGTTCAGTTTAGGGTTTAAAACCCTAATGCTGACTGAATGGAAAAAGTTCAGTTTAGGGTTTAAAACCCTAATGCTGACTAAAGGAAAGAGTTCAGTTTAGGG
This sequence comes from Nicotiana sylvestris, assembly GCF_000393655.2. Lineage (NCBI taxonomy): Eukaryota > Viridiplantae > Streptophyta > Magnoliopsida > Solanales > Solanaceae > Nicotiana > Nicotiana sylvestris. Next base: position 696 of record NW_027184386.1, read on the forward strand.
TATAAAACCCTAATGCAGACTGAATGGAAAAAGTTCAGTTTAGGGTTTAAAACCTTAATGCTGACTAAAGGAAAGAGTTCAGTTTAGGGTTTAAAACCCTAATGCTGTCTAAAGGGAAAGTTCAGTTTAAGGTTTAAAACCCTAATGCTGACTAAAGGAAAGAGTTCAGTTTAGGGTTTAAAACCCTAATGCTGACTAAAGGGAAAGTTCAGTTTAGGGTTTAAAACCCTAATACTGACTAGCTGGAAAGAGTTCAGTTTAGGGTTTAAAACCCTAACGCTAACTGAATGGAAAAAGTTCAGTTTAGGGTTAAAAACCCTAATGCTGACTACAAGAAAAGTTCAGTTTAGGGTTTAAAACCCTAATGCTGACTGAATGAAAAAGTTCAGTTTAGGGTTTAAAACCCTAATGCTGACTGAAGGGAAAGTTCAGTTTAGGGTTTAAAACCCTAATGCTGACTAAAGGAAAGAGTTCAGTTTAGGGTTTAAAACCCTAATGCTGACTGAATGGAAAAGAGTTCAGTTTAGGGTTTAAAACCCTAATGCTGACTGGATGGAAAAGAGTTCAGTTTAGGGTTTAAAACCCTAATGCTGACTAAAGGAAAAGTTTAGTTTAGGGTTTAAAAACCCTAATGCTGACTAATGGAAAAGTTCAGTTTAGGGTTTAAAAACCCTAATGCTGACTGAAGGGAAAAAGTTCAGTTTAGGGTTTAAAACCTAATGCTGATTAAAGGAAAATAGTTCTGTTTAGGGTTTAAAACCCTAATGCTGACGGAATGGAAAAGAGTTTAGTTTAGGGTTTAAAACCCTAATGCTGACTAAAGGAAAAGTTCAGTTTAGGGTTTAAAAACCCTAATGCTGACTAAAGGAAAAGTTCAGTTTAGGGTTTAAAATCCTAATGCTGACTGAATGGAAAAAGTTCAGTTTAGGGTTTAAAACCCTAATGCTGACCGAATGGAAAAGAGTTCAGTTTAGGGTTTAAAACCCTAATGCTGACCGAATGGAAAAGAGTTCAGTTTAGGGTTTAAAACCCTAATGCTGACTGGATGGAAAAGAGTTTAGTTTAGGGTTTAAAACCCTAATGCTGACTGGATGGAAAAGAGTTCAGTTTAGGGTTTAAAACCGTAATGCTGACTCTGACTATAGGAAAAGTTCAGTTTAGGGTTTAAAACCCTAATGCTGACTGAATGGAAAAGAGTTCAGTTTAGGGTATAAAACCCTAATGCTGACTAAAGGAAAAGTTCAGTTTAGGGTTTAAAACCCTAATGCTGACTAAAGGAAAAGTTCAGTTTAGGGTTTAAAACCTTAATGCTGACTGAATGGAAAAAGTTCAGTTTAGGGTTTAAAACCCTAATGCTGACTGAATGGAAAAGAGTTCAGTTTAGGGTTTAAAACCCTAATGCTGACTACAAGAAAAGTTCAGTTTAGGGTTTAAAACCCTAATGCTGACTGAATGAAAAAGTTCAGTTTAGGGTTTAAAACCCTAATGCTGACTGAAGGGAAAGTTCAGTTTAGGGTTTAAAACCCTAATGCTGACTAAAGGAAAGAGTTCAGTTTAGGGTTTAAAACCCTAATGCTGACTGAATGGAAAAGAGTTCAGTTTAGGGTTTAAAACCCTAATGCTGACTGGATGGAAAAGAGTTCAGTTTAGGGTTTAAAACCCTAATGCTGACTAAAGGAAAAGTTTAGTTTAGGGTTTAAAAACCCTAATGCTGACTAATGGAAAAGTTCAGTTTAGGGTTTAAAAACCCTAATGCTGACTGAAGGGAAAAAGTTCAGTTTAGGGTTTAAAACCTAATGCTGATTAAAGGAAAATAGTTCTGTTTAGGGTTTAAAACCCTAATGCTGACGGAATGGAAAAGAGTTTAGTTTAGGGTTTAAAACCCTAATGCTGACTAAAGGAAAAGTTCAGTTTAGGGTTTAAAAACCCTAATGCTGACTAAAGGAAAAGTTCAGTTTAGGGTTTAAAATCCTAATGCTGACTGAATGGAAAAAGTTCAGTTTAGGGTTTAAAACCCTAATGCTGACCGAATGGAAAAGAGTTCAGTTTAGGGTTTAAAACCCTAATGCTGACCGAATGGAAAAGAGTTCAGTTTAGGGTTTAAAACCCTAATGCTGACTGGATGGAAAAGAGTTTAGTTTAGGGTTTAAAACCCTAATGCTGACTGGATGGAAAAGAGTTCAGTTTAGGGTTTAAAACCGTAATGCTGACTCTGACTATAGGAAAAGTTCAGTTTAGGGTTTAAAACCCTAATGCTGACTGAATGGAAAAGAGTTCAGTTTAGGGTATAAAACCCTAATGCTGACTAAAGGAAAAGTTCAGTTTAGGGTTTAAAACCCTAATGCTGACTAAAGGAAAAGTTCAGTTTAGGGTTTAAAACCTTAATGCTGACTGAATGGAAAAAGTTCAGTTTAGGGTTTAAAACCCTAATGCTGACTGAATGGAAAAGAGTTCAGTTTAGGGTTTAAAACCCTAATGCTGACTGAATGGAAAAGAGTTCAGTTTAGGGTTTAAAACCCTAATGCTGACTGGATGGAAAAGAGTTCAGTTTAGGGTTTAAAACTCTAATGCTGACTGGATGGAAAAGAGTTCAGTTTAGGGTTTAAAACCGTAATGCTGACTCTGACTATAGGAAAAGTTCAGTTTAGGGTTTAAAACCCTAATGCTGACTGAATGGAAAAGAGTTCAGTTTAGGGTATAAAACCCTAATGCTGACTAAAGGAAAAGTTCAGTTTAGGGTTTAAAACCCTAATGCTGACTAAAGGAAAAGTTCAGTTTAGGGTTTAAAACCTTAATGCTGACTGAATGGAAAAAGTTCAGTTTAGGGTTTAAAACTCTAATGCTGACTAAAGGAAAGAGTTCAGTTTAGGGTATAAAACCCTAATGCAGACTGAATGGAAAAAGTTCAGTTTAGGGTTTAAAACCTTAATGCTGACTAAAGGAAAGAGTTCAGTTTAGGGTTTAAAACCCTAATGCTGACTAAAGGGAAAGTTCAGTTTAAGGTTTAAAACCCTAATGCTGACTAAAGGAAAGAGTTCAGTTTAGGGTTTAAAACCCTAATGCTGACTAAAGGGAAAGTTCAGTTTAGGGTTTAAAACCCTAATACTGACTAGCTGGAAAGAGTTCAGTTTAGGGTTTAAAACCCTAACGCTAACTGAATGGAAAAAGTTCAGTTTAGGGTTAAAAACCCTAATGCTGACTACAAGAAAAGTTCAGTTTAGGGTTTAAAACCCTAATGCTGACTGAATGAAAAAGTTCAGTTTAGGGTTTAAAACCCTAATGCTGACTGAAGGGAAAGTTCAGTTTAGGGTTTAAAACCCTAATGCTGACTAAAGGAAAGAGTTCAGTTTAGGGTTTAAAACCCTAATGCTGACTGAATGGAAAAGAGTTCAGTTTAGGGTTTAAAACCCTAATGCTGACTAGATAGAAAAGAGTTCAGTTTAGGGTTTAAAACCCTAATGCTGACTCTGACTACAGGAAAAAGTTCAGTTTAGGGTTTAAAACCCTAATGCTGACTAATGGAAAAAGTTCAGTTTAGGGTTTAAAAACCCTAATGCTGACTGAAGGGAAAAAGTTCAGTTTAGGGTTTAAAACCCTAATGCTGACTAAAGGAAAAGAGTTCTGTTTAGGGTTTAAAACCCTAATGCTGACTGAATGGAAAAGAGTTTATTTTAGGGTTTAAAACCCTAATGCTGACTGAATGGAAAAAGTTCAGTTTAGGGTTTAAAACCCTAATGCTGACTACAAGAAAAGTTCAGTTTAGGGTTTAAAACCCTAATGCTGACTAATGGAAAAAGTTCAGTTGAGGGTTTAAAAACCCTAATGCTGACTGATGGGAAAAAGTTCAGTTTAGGGTTTAAAACCCTAATGCTTACTAAAGGAAAAGAGTTATGTTTAGGGTTTAAAACTCTAATGCTGACTGAATGGAAAAGAGTTTAGTTTATGGTTTAAAACCCTAATGCTGACTAAAGGAAAAGTTCAGTTTAGGGTTTAAAAACCCTAATGCTGACTAAAGGAAAAGTTCAGTTTAGGGTTTAAAACCCTAATGCTGACTACAAGAAAAGTTCAGTTTAGGGTTTAAAACCCTAATGCTGACTGAATGAAAAAGTTCAGTTTAGGGTTTAAAACCCTAATGCTGACTGAAGGGAAAGTTCAGTTTAGGGTTTAAAACCCTAATGCTGACTAAAGGAAAGAGTTCAGTTTAGGGTTTAAAACCCTAATGCTGACTGAATGGAAAAGAGTTCAGTTTAGGGTTTAAAACCCTAATGCTGACTGGATGGAAAAGAGTTCAGTTTAGGGTTTAAAACCCTAATGCTGACTAAAGGAAAAGTTTAGTTTAGGGTTTAAAAACCCTAATGCTGACTAATGGAAAAGTTCAGTTTAGGGTTTAAAAACCCTAATGCTGACTGAAGGGAAAAAGTTCAGTTTAGGGTTTAAAACCCTAATGCTGACTAAAGGAAAAGAGTTCTGTTTAGGGTTTAAAACCCTAATGCTGACTGAATGGAAAAGAGTTTAGTTTAGGGTTTAAAACCCTAATGCTGACTAAAGGAAAAGTTCAGTTTAGGGTTTAAAATCCCTAATGCTGACTAATGGAAAAGTTCAGTTTAGGGTTTAAAATCCTAATGCTGACTGAATGGAAAAAGTTCAGTTTAGGGTTTAAAACCCTAATGCTGACCGAATGGAAAAGAGTTCAGTTTAGGGTTTAAAACCCTAATGCTGACTGGATGGAAAAGAGTTTAGTTTAGGGTTTAAAACCCTAATGCTGACTGGATGGAAAAGAGTTCAGTTTAGGGTTTAAAACCCTAATGCTGACTCTGATTATAGGAAAAGTTCAGTTTAGGGTTTAAAACCCTAATGCTGACTGAATGGAAAAGAGTTCAGTTTAGGGTATAAAACCCTAATGCTGACTAAAGGAAAAGTTCAGTTTAGGGTTTAAAACCCTAATGCTGACTAAAGGAAAAGTTCAGTTTAGGGTTTAAAACCTTAATGCTGACTGAATGGAAAAAGTTCAATTTAGGGTTTAAAACCCTAATGCTGACTGAATGGAAAAGAGTTCAGTTTAGGGTTTAAAACTCTAATGCTGACTGAATGGAAAAGAGTTCAGTTTAGGGTTTAAAACCCTAATGCTGACTGGATGGAAAAGAGTTCAGTTTAGGGTTTAAAACCCTAATGCTGACTCTGACTACAGGAAAAAGTTCAGTTTAGGGTTTAAAACCCTAATGCTGACTGAATGGAAAAGAGTCCAGTTTAGGGTTTAAAACCCTAATGCTGACTAAAGGAAAAAGTTCAGTTTAGGGTTTAAAACCCTAATGCTGACTAAAGGGAAAGTTTAGTTTAGGGTTTAAAACCCTAATGCTGACTAAAGGAAAGAGTTCAGTTTAGGGTTTAAAACCCTAATGCTGACCGAATGGAAAAGAGTTCAGTTTAGGGTTTAAAACCCTAATGCTGACCGAATGGAAAAGAGTTCAGTTTAGGGTTTAAAACCCTAATGCTGACCGAATGGAAAAGAGTTCAGTTTAGGGTTTAAAACCCTAATGCTGACTGGATGGAAAAGAGTTCAGTTTAGGGTTTAAAACCCTAATGCTGACTCTGACTACAGGAAAAAGTTCAGTTTAGGGTTTAAAACCCTAATGCTGACTGAATGGAAAAGAGTTCAGTTTAGGGTATAAAACCTTAATGCTTACTAAAGGAAAAGTTCAGTTTAGGGTTTAAAACCCTAATGCTGACTAAAGGAAAAGTTCAGTTTAGGGTTTAAAACCTTAATGCTGACTGAATGGAAAAAGTTCAGTTTAGGGTTTAAAACCCTAATGTTGACTGAATGGAAAAGAGTTCAGTTTAGGGTTTAAAACCCTAATGCTGACTGGATGGAAAAGAGTTCAGTTTAGGGTTTAAAACCCTAATGCTGACTCTGACTACAGGAAAAAGTTCAGTTTAGGGTTTAAAACCCTAATGCTGACTGAATGGAAAAGAGTCCAGTTTAGGGTTTAAAACCCTAATGCTGACTAAAGGAAAAAGTTCAGTTTAGGGTTTAAAACCCTAATGCTGACTAAAGGGAAAGTTCAGTTTAGGGTTTAAAACCCTAATGCTGACTAAAGGAAAGAGTTCAGTTTAGGGTTTAAAACCCTATTGCTGACTGAATGGAAAAAGTTCAGTTTAGGGTTTAAAACCCTAATGCTGACCGAATGGAAAAGAGTTCAGTTTAGGGTTTAAAACCCTAATGCTGACTGAATGGAAAAAGTTCAGTTTAGGGTTTAAAACCTTAATGCAGACTAAAGGAAAGAGTTCAGTTTAGGGTTTAAAACCCTAATGCTGACTAAAGGAAAGAGTTCAGTTTAGGGTTTAAAACCCTAATGCTGACTGAATGGAAAAAGTTCAGTTTAGGGTTTAAAACCCTAATGCTGACTAAAGGAAAGAGTTCAGTTTAGGGTTTAAAACCCTAATGCTGACAGAATGGAAAAAGTTTAGTTTAGGGTTTAAAACCCTAATGCTAACTAAATGGAAAAAGTTCAGTTTAGGGTTTAAAACCCTAATGCTGACTACAAGAAAAGTTCAGTTTAGGGTTTAAAACCCTAATACTGACTGAATGAAAAAGTTCAGTTTAGTGTTTAAAACCCTAATGCTGACTGAAGGGAAAGTTCAGTTTAGGGTTTAAAACCCTAATGCTGACTAAAGGAAAGAGTTCAGTTTAGGGTTTAAAACACTAATGCTGACTAAAGGGAAAGTTCAGTTTAAAGTTTAAAACCCTAATGCTGACTAAAGGAAAGAGTTCAGTTTAGGGTTTAAAACCCTAATGCTGACTAAAGGGAAAGTTCAGTTTAAGGTTTAAAACCCTAATGCTGACTAAAGGAAAGAGTTCAGTTTAGGGTTTAAAACCCTAATGCTGACTAAAGTGAAAGTTCAGTTTAGAGTTTAAAACCCTAATGCTGACTGAATGGAAAAAGTTCAGTTTAGGGTTTAAAACCCTAATGCTGACTAAAGGAAAGAGTTCAGTTTAGGGTATAAAACCCTAATGCTGACTGAATGGAAAAAGTTCAGTTTAGGGTTTAAAACCTTAATGCTGACTAAAGGAAAGAGTTCAGTTTAGGGTTTAAAACACTAATGCTGACTAAAGGGAAAGTTCAGTTTAAGGTTTAAAACCCTAATGCTGACTAAAGGAAAGAGTTCATTTTAGGGTTTAAAACCCTAATGCTGACTAAAGGGAAAGTTCAGTTTCGGGTTTAAAACCCTAACGCTAACTGAATGGAAAAAGTTCAGTTTAGGGTTTAAAACCCTAATGCTGACTACAAGAGAAGTTTAGTTTAGGGTTTAAAACCCTAATGCTGACTGAATGAAAAAGTTTAGTTTAGGGTTTAAAACCCTAATGCTGACTAAAGGAAAGTGTTCAGTTTAGGGTTTAAAACCCTAATGCTGACTGGATGGAAAAGAGTTCAGTTTAGGGTTTAAAACCCTAATGCTGACTGGATGGAAAAGAGTTCAGTTTAGGGTTTAAAACCCTAATGCTGACTCTGACTACAGGAAAAAGTTCTGTTTAGGGTTTAAAACCCTAATGCTGACTAAATGGAAAAGAGTTCAGTTTAGGGTAAAAAACCCTAATGATGACTAAAGGAAAAGTTCAGTTTAGGGTTTAAAACCTTAATGCTGACTGAATGGAAAAAGTTTAGTTTAGGGTTTAAAACCCTAATGTTGACTGAATGGAAAAGAGTTCAGTTTAGGGTTTAAAACCCTAATGCTGACTGAATGGAAAAGAGTTCAGTTTAGGGTTTAAAACCCTAATGCTGACTGGATGGAAAAGAGTTCAGTTTAGTGTTTAAAACCCTAATGCTGACTCTGACTACAGGAAAAAGTTCAGTTTAGGGTTTAAAACCCTAATGCTGACTGAATGGAAAAGAGTCCAGTTTAGGGTTTAAAACCCTAATGCTGTCTAAAGGAAAAAGTTCAGTTTAGGGTTTAAAACCCTAATGCTGACTAAAGGGAAAGTTCAGTTTAGGGTTTAAAACCCTAATGCTGAGTAAAGGAAAGAGTTCAGTTTAGGGTTTAAAACCCTAATGCTGACTGAATGGAAAAGAGTTCAGTTTAGGGTTTAAAACCCTAATGCTGACTGGATGGAAAAGAGTTCAGTTTAGGGTTTAAAACCCTAATGCTGACTAAAGGAAAAGAGTTATGTTTAGGGTTTAAAACCCTAATGCTGACTGAATGGAAAAGAGTTTAGTTTATGGTTTAAAATCCCTAATGCTGACTAATGGAAAAGTTCAGTTTAGGGTTTAAAATCCTAATGCTGACTGAATGGAAAAAGTTCAGTTTAGGGTTTAAAACCCTAATGCTGACCGAATGGAAAAGAGTTCAGTTTAGGGTTTAAAACCCTAATGCTGACTGGATGGAAAAGAGTTTAGTTTAGGGTTTAAAACCCTAATGCTGACTGGATGGAAAAGAGTTCAGTTTAGGGTTTAAAACCCTAATGCTGACTCTGACTATAGGAAAAGTTCAGTTTAGGGTTTAAAACCCTAATGCTGACTGAATGGAAAAGAGTTCAGTTTAGGGTATAAAACCCTAATGCTGACTAAAGGAAAAGTTCAGTTTAGGGTTTAAAACCCTAATGCTGACTAAAGGAAAAGTTCAGTTTAGGGTTTAAAACCTTAATGCTGACTGAATGGAAAAAGTTCAATTTAGGGTTTAAAACCCTAATGCTGACTGAATGGAAAAGAGTTCAGTTTAGGGTTTAAAACTCTAATGCTGACTGAATGGAAAAGAGTTCAGTTTAGGGTTTAAAACCCTAATGCTGACTGGATGGAAAAGAGTTCAGTTTAGGGTTTAAAACCCTAATGCTGACTCTAACTACAGGAAAAAGTTCAGTTTAGGGTTTAAAACCCTAATGCTGACTGATTGGAAAAGAGTCCAGTTTAGGGTTTAAAACCCTAATGCTGACTAAAGGAAAAAGTTCAGTTTAGGGTTTAAAACCCTAATGCTGACTAAAGGGAAAGTTTAGTTTAAGGTTTAAAACCCTAATGCTGACTAAAGGAAAGAGTTCAGTTTAGGGTTTAAAACCCTAATGCTGACCGAATGGAAAAGAGTTCAGTTTAGGGTTTAAAACCCTAATGCTGACCGAATGGAAAAGAGTTCAGTTTAGGGTTTAAAACCCTAATGCTGACCGAATGGAAAAGAGTTCAGTTTAGGGTTTAAAACCCTAATGCTGACTGGATGGAAAAGAGTTCAGTTTAGGGTTTAAAACCCTAATGCTGACTCTGACTACAGGAAAAAGTTCAGTTTAGGGTTTAAAACCCTAATGCTGACTGAATGGAAAAGAGTTCAGTTTAGGGTATAAAACCTTAATGCTTACTAAAGGAAAAGTTCAGTTTAGGGTTTAAAACCCTAATGCTGACTAAAGGAAAAGTTCAGTTTAGGGTTTAAAACCTTAATGCTGACTGAATGGAAAAAGTTCAGTTTAGGGTTTAAAACCCTAATGTTGACTGAATGGAAAAGAGTTCAGTTTAGGGTTTAAAACCCTAATGCTGACTGGATGGAAAAGAGTTCAGTTTAGGGTTTAAAACCCTAATGCTGACTCTGACTACAGGAAAAAGTTCAGTTTAGGGTTTAAAACCCTAATGCTGACTGAATGGAAAAGAGTCCAGTTTAGGGTTTAAAACCCTAATGCTGACTAAAGGAAAAAGTTCAGTTTAGGGTTTAAAACCCTAATGCTGACTAAAGGGAAAGTTCAGTTTAGGGTTTAAAACCCTAATGCTGACTAAAGGAAAGAGTTCAGTTTAGGGTTTAAAACCCTATTGCTGACTGAATGGAAAAAGTTCAGTTTAGGGTTTAAAACCCTAATGCTGACCGAATGGAAAAGAGTTCAGTTTAGGGTTTAAAACCCTAATGCTGACTGAATGGAAAAAGTTCAGTTTAGGGTTTAAAACCTTAATGCAGACTAAAGGAAAGAGTTCAGTTTAGGGTTTAAAACCCTAATGCTGACTAAAGGAAAGAGTTCAGTTTAGGGTTTAAAACCCTAATGCTGACTGAATGGAAAAAGTTCAGTTTAGGGTTTAAAACCCTAATGCTGACTAAAGGAAAGAGTTCAGTTTAGGGTTTAAAACCCTAATGCTGACAGAATGGAAAAAGTTTAGTTTAGGGTTTAAAACCCTAATGCTAACTAAATGGAAAAAGTTCAGTTTAGGGTTTAAAACCCTAATGCTGACTACAAGAAAAGTTCAGTTTAGGGTTTAAAACCCTAATACTGACTGAATGAAAAAGTTCAGTTTAGTGTTTAAAACCCTAATGCTGACTGAAGGGAAAGTTCAGTTTAGGGTTTAAAACCCTAATGCTGACTAAAGGAAAGAGTTCAGTTTAGGGTTTAAAACACTAATGCTGACTAAAGGGAAAGTTCAGTTTAAAGTTTAAAACCCTAATGCTGACTAAAGGAAAGAGTTCAGTTTAGGGTTTAAAACCCTAATGCTGACTAAAGGGAAAGTTCAGTTTAAGGTTTAAAACCCTAATGCTGACTAAAGGAAAGAGTTCAGTTTAGGGTTTAAAACCCTAATGCTGACTAAAGTGAAAGTTCAGTTTAGAGTTTAAAACCCTAATGCTGACTGAATGGAAAAAGTTCAGTTTAGGGTTTAAAACCCTAATGCTGACTAAAGGAAAGAGTTCAGTTTAGGGTATAAAACCCTAATGCTGACTGAATGGAAAAAGTTCAGTTTAGGGTTTAAAACCTTAATGCTGACTAAAGGAAAGAGTTCAGTTTAGGGTTTAAAACACTAATGCTGACTAAAGGGAAAGTTCAGTTTAAGGTTTAAAACCCTAATGCTGACTAAAGGAAAGAGTTCATTTTAGGGTTTAAAACCCTAATGCTGACTAAAGGGAAAGTTCAGTTTCGGGTTTAAAACCCTAACGCTAACTGAATGGAAAAAGTTCAGTTTAGGGTTTAAAACCCTAATGCTGACTACAAGAGAAGTTTAGTTTAGGGTTTAAAACCCTAATGCTGACTGAATGAAAAAGTTTAGTTTAGGGTTTAAAACCCTAATGCTGACTAAAGGAAAGTGTTCAGTTTAGGGTTTAAAACCCTAATGCTGACTGGATGGAAAAGAGTTCAGTTTAGGGTTTAAAACCCTAATGCTGACTGGATGGAAAAGAGTTCAGTTTAGGGTTTAAAACCCTAATGCTGACTCTGACTACAGGAAAAAGTTCTGTTTAGGGTTTAAAACCCTAATGCTGACTAAATGGAAAAGAGTTCAGTTTAGGGTAAAAAACCCTAATGATGACTAAAGGAAAAGTTCAGTTTAGGGTTTAAAACCTTAATGCTGACTGAATGGAAAAAGTTTAGTTTAGGGTTTAAAACCCTAATGTTGACTGAATGGAAAAGAGTTCAGTTTAGGGTTTAAAACCCTAATGCTGACTGAATGGAAAAGAGTTCAGTTTAGGGTTTAAAACCCTAATGCTGACTGGATGGAAAAGAGTTCAGTTTAGTGTTTAAAACCCTAATGCTGACTCTGACTACAGGAAAAAGTTCAGTTTAGGGTTTAAAACCCTAATGCTGACTGAATGGAAAAGAGTCCAGTTTAGGGTTTAAAACCCTAATGCTGTCTAAAGGAAAAAGTTCAGTTTAGGGTTTAAAACCCTAATGCTGACTAAAGGGAAAGTTCAGTTTAGGGTTTAAAACCCTAATGCTGAGTAAAGGAAAGAGTTCAGTTTAGGGTTTAAAACCCTAATGCTGACTGAATGGAAAAGAGTTCAGTTTAGGGTTTAAAACCCTAATGCTGACTGGATGGAAAAGAGTTCAGTTTAGGGTTTAAAACCCTAATGCTGACTAAAGGAAAAGAGTTATGTTTAGGGTTTAAAACCCTAATGCTGACTGAATGGAAAAGAGTTTAGTTTATGGTTTAAAACCCTAATGCTGACTAAAGGAAAAGTTCAGTTTAAGGTTTAAAACCCTAATGCTGACTAAAGGAAAGAGTTCAGTTTAGGGTTTAAAACCCTAATGCTGACTACAAGAAAAGTTCAGTTTAGGGTTTAAAACCCTAATGCTGACTGAATGAAAAAGTTCAGTTTAGGGTTTAAAACCCTAATGCTGACTGAAGGGAAAGTTCAGTTTAGGGTTTAAAACCCTAATGCTGACTAAAGGAAAGAGTTCAGTTTAGGGTTTAAAACCCTAATGCTGACTGAATGGAAAAGAGTTCAGTTTAGGGTTTAAAACCTTAATGCTGACTGGATGGAAAAGAGTTCAGTTTAGGGTTTAAAACCCTAATGCTGACTAAAGGAAAAGTTTAGTTTAGGGTTTAAAAACCCTAATGCTGACTAATGGAAAAGTTCAGTTTAGGGTTTAAAAACCCTAATGCTGACTGAAGGGAAAAAGTTCAGTTTAGGGTTTAAAACCCTAATGCTGACTAAAGGAAAAGAGTTCTGTTTAGGGTTTAAAACCCTAATGCTGACTGAATGGAAAAGAGTTTAGTTTAGGGTTTAAAACCCTAATGCTGACTAAAGGAAAAGTTCAGTTTAGGGTTTAAAATCCCTAATGCTGACTAATGGAAAAGTTCAGTTTAGGGTTTAAAATCCTAATGCTGACTGAATGGAAAAAGTTCAGTTTAGGGTTTAAAACCCTAATGCTGACCGAATGGAAAAGAGTTCAGTTTAGGGTTTAAAACCCTAATGCTGACTGGATGGAAAAGAGTTCAGTTTAGGGTTTAAAACCCTAATGCTGACTCTGACTATAGGAAAAGTTCAGTTTAGGGTTTAAAACCCTAATGCTGACTGAATGGAAAAGAGTTCAGTTTAGGGTATAAAACCCTAATGCTGACTAAAGGAAAAGTTCAGTTTAGGGTTTAAAACCCTAATGCTGACTAAAGGAAAAGTTCAGTTTAGGGTTTAAAACCTTAATGCTGACTGAATGGAAAAAGTTCAATTTAGGGTTTAAAACCCTAATGCTGACTGAATGGAAAAGAGTTCAGTTTAGGGTTTAAAACTCTAATGCTGACTGAATGGAAAAGAGTTCAGTTTAGGGTTTAAAACCCTAATGCTGACTGGATGGAAAAGAGTTCAGTTTAGGGTTTAAAACCCTAATGCTGACTCTGACTACAGGAAAAAGTTCAGTTTAGGGTTTAAAACCCTAATGCTGACTGAATGGAAAAGAGTCCAGTTTAGGGTTTAAAACCCTAATGCTGACTAAAGGAAAAAGTTCAGTTTAGGGTTTAAAACCCTAATGCTGACTAAAGGGAAAGTTTAGTTTAGGGTTTAAAACCCTAATGCTGACTAAAGGAAAGAGTTCAGTTTAGGGTTTAAAACCCTAATGCTGACCGAATGGAAAAGAGTTCAGTTTAGGGTTTAAAACCCTAATGCTGACCGAATGGAAAAGAGTTCAGTTTAGGGTTTAAAACCCTAATGCTGACTGGATGGAAAAGAGTTCAGTTTAGGGTTTAAAACCCTAATGCTGACTCTGACTACAGGAAAAAGTTCAGTTTAGGGTTTAAAACCCTAATGCTGACTGAATGGAAAAGAGTTCAGTTTAGGGTATAAAACCTTAATGCTTACTAAAGGAAAAGTTCAGTTTAGGGTTTAAAACCCTAATGCTGACTAAAGGAAAAGTTCAGTTTAGGGTTTAAAACCTTAATGCTGACTGAATGGAAAAAGTTCAGTTTAGGGTTTAAAACCCTAATGTTGACTGAATGGAAAAGAGTTCAGTTTAGGGTTTAAAACCCTAATGCTGACTGGATGGAAAAGAGTTCAGTTTAGGGTTTAAAACCCTAATGCTGACTCTGACTACAGGAAAAAGTTCAGTTTAGGGTTTAAAACCCTAATGCTGACTGAATGGAAAAGAGTCCAGTTTAGGGTTTAAAACCCTAATGCTGACTAAAGGAAAAAGTTCAGTTTAGGGTTTAAAACCCTAATGCTGACTAAAGGGAAAGTTCAGTTTAGGGTTTAAAACCCTAATGCTGACTAAAGGAAAGAGTTCAGTTTAGGGTTTAAAACCCTATTGCTGACTGAATGGAAAAAGTTCAGTTTAGGGTTTAAAACCCTAATGCTGACCGAATGGAAAAGAGTTCAGTTTAGGGTTTAAAACCCTATTGCTGACTGAATGGAAAAGTTCAGTTTAGGGTTTAAAACCCTAATGCTGACTAAATGAAAGAGTTCAGTTTAGGGTTTAAAACCCTAATGCTGACTAAAGGAAAGAGTTCAGTTTAGGGTTTAAAACCCTAATGCTGACTGAATGGAAAAAGTTCAGTTTAGGGTTTAAAACCCTAATGCTGACTAAAGGAAAGAGTTCAGTTTAGGGTTTAAAACCCTAATGCTGACAGAATGGAAAAAGTTCAGTTTAGGGTTTAAAACCCTAATGCTAACTAAATGGAAAAAGTTCAGTTTAGGGTTTAAAACCCTAATGCTAACTACAAGAAAAGTTCAGTTTAGGGTTTAAAACCCTAATACTGACTGAATGAAAAAGTTCAGTTTAGTGTTTAAAACCCTAATGCTGACTGAAGGGAAAGTTCAGTTTAGGGTTTAAAACCCTAATGCTGACTAAAGGAAAGAGTTCAGTTTAGGGTTTAAAACACTAATGCTGACTAAAGGGAAAGTTCAGTTTAAAGTTTAAAACCCTAATGCTGACTAAAGGAAAGAGTTCAGTTTAGGGTTTAAAACCCTAATGCTGACTAAAGGGAAAGTTCAGTTTAAGGTTTAAAACTCTAATGCTGACTAAAGGAAAGAGTTCAGTTTAGGGTTTAAAACCCTAATGCTGACTAAAGGGAAAGTTCAGTTTAGAGTTTAAAACCCTAATGCTGACTGAATGGAAAAAGTTCAGTTTAGGGTTTAAAACCCTAATGCTGACTAAAGGAAAGAGTTCAGTTTAGGGTATAAAACCCTAATGCTGACTGAATGGAAAAAGTTCAGTTTAGGGTTTAAAACCTTAATGCTGACTAAAGGAAAGAGTTCAGTTTAAGGTTTAAAACCCTAATGCTGACTAAAGGGAAAGTTTAGTTTAAGGTTTAAAACCCTAATGCTGACTAAAGGAAAGAGTTCAGTTTAGGGTTTAAAACCCTAATGCTGACTAAAGGGAAAGTTCAGTTTCGGGTTTAAAACCCTAACGCTAACTGAATGGAAAAAGTTCAGTTTAGGGTTTAAAACCCTAATGCTGACTACAAGAGAAGTTTAGTTTAGGGTTTAAAACCCTAATGCTGACTGAATGAAAAAGTTTAGTTTAGGGTTTAAAACCCTAATGCTGACTAAAGGAAAGTGTTCAGTTTAGGGTTTAAAACCCTAATGCTGACTGGATGGAAAAGAGTTCAGTTTAGGGTTTAAAACCCTAATGCTGACTGGATGGAAAAGAGTTCAGTTTAGGGTTTAAAACCCTAATGCTGACTCTGACTACAGGAAAAAGTTCAGTTTAGGGTTTAAAACCCTAATGCTGACTGAATGGAAAAGAGTTCAGTTTAGGGTAAAAAACCCTAATGCTGACTAAAGGAAAAGTTCAGTTTAGGGTTTAAAACCCTAATGCTGACTAAAGGAAAAGTTCAGTTTAGGGTTTAAAACCTTAATGCTGACTGAATGGAAAAAGTTCAGTTTAGGGTTTAAAACCCTAATGTTGACTGAATGGAAAAGAGTTCAGTTTAGGGTTTAAAACCCTAATGCTGACTGAATGGAAAAGAGTTCAGTTTAGGGTTTAAAACCCTAATGCTGACTGGATGGAAAAGAGTTCAGTTTAGTGTTTAAAACCCTAATGCTGACTCTGACTACAGGAAAAAGTTCAGTTTAGGGTTTAAAACCCTAATGCTGACTGAATGGAAAAGAGTCCAGTTTAGGGTTTAAAACCCTAATGCTGTCTAAAGGAAAAAGTTCAGTTTAGGGTTTAAAACCCTAATGCTGACTAAAGGGAAAGTTCAGTTTAGGGTTTAAAACCCTAATGCTGAGTAAAGGAATGAGTTCAGTTTAGGGTTTAAAACCCTAATGCTGACTGAATGGAAAAAGTTCAGTTTAGGGTTTAAAACCCTAATGCTGACCGAATGGAAAAGAGTTCAGTTTAGGGTTTAAAACCCTAATGCTGACTGAATGGAAAAAGTTCAGTTTAGGGTTTAAAACCTTAATGCTGACTAAAGGAAAGAGTTCAGTTTAGGGTTTAAAACCCTAATGCTGACTAAAGGAAAGAGTTCAGTTTAGGGTTTAAAACCCTAATGCTGACTGAATGGAAAAGAGTTCAGTTTAGGGTTTAAAACCCTAATGCTGACTAAAGGAAAGAGTTCAGTTTAGGGTTTAAAACCCTAATGCTGACAGAATGGAAAAAGTTCATTTTAGGGTTTAAAACCCTAATGCTGACTAAAGGGAAAGTTCAGTTTAGGGTTTAAAACCCTAATGCTGACTGAATGGAAAAAGTTCAGTTTAGGGTTTAAAACCTTAATGCTGACTAAAGGAAAGAGTTCAGTTTAGGGTATAAAACCCTAATGCTGACTGAATGGAAAAAGTTCAGTTTAGGGTTTAAAACCTTAATGCTGACTAAAGGAAAGAGTTCAGTTTAGGGTTTAAAACACTAATGCTGACTAAAGGGAAAGTTCAGTTTAAGGTTTAAAACCCTAATGCTGACTAAAGGAAAGAGTTCAGTTTAGGGTTTAAAACCCTAATGCTGACTAAAGGGAAAGTTCAGTTTAGGGTTTAAAACCCTAATACTGACTAGCTGGAAAGAGTTCAGTTTAGGGTTTAAAACCCTAACGCTAACTGAATGGAAAAAGTTCAGTTTAGGGTTAAAAACCCTAATGCTGACTACAAGAAAAGTTCAGTTTAGGGTTTAAAACCCTAATGCTGACTGAATGAAAAAGTTCAGTTTAGGGTTTAAAACCCTAATGCTGACTGAAGGGAAAGTTCAGTTTAGGGTTTAAAACCCTAATGCTGACTAAAGGAAAGAGTTCAGTTTAGGGTTTAAAACCCTAATGCTGACTGAATGGAAAAGAGTTCAGTTTAGGGTTTAAAACCCTAATGCTGACTGGATGGAAAAGAGTTCAGTTTAGGGTTTAAAACCCTAATGCTGACTAAAGGAAAAGTTTAGTTTAGGGTTTAAAAACCCTAATGCTGACTAATGGAAAAGTTCAGTTTAGGGTTTAAAAACCCTAATGCTGACTGAAGGGAAAAAGTTCAGTTTAGGGTTTAAAACCCTAATGCTGACTAAAGGAAAATAGTTCTGTTTAGGGTTTAAAACCCTAATGCTGACGGAATGGAAAAGAGTTTAGTTTAGGGTTTAAAACCCTAATGCTGACTAAAGGAAAAGTTCAGTTTAGGGTTTAAAAACCCTAATGCTGACTAAAGGAAAAGTTCAGTTTAGGGTTTAAAATCCTAATGCTGACTGAATGGAAAAAGTTCAGTTTAGGGTTTAAAACCCTAATGCTAACCGAATGGAAAAGAGTTCAGTTTAGGGTTTAAAACCCTAATGCTGACCGAATGGAAAAGAGTTCAGTTTAGGGTTTAAAACCCTAATGCTGACTGGATGGAAAAGAGTTTAGTTTAGGGTTTAAAACCCTAATGCTGACTGGATGGAAAAGAGTTCAGTTTAGGGTTTAAAACCGTAATGCTGACTCTGACTATAGGAAAAGTTCAGTTTAGGGTTTAAAACCCTAATGCTGACTGAATGGAAAAGAGTTCAGTTTAGGGTATAAAACCCTAATGCTGACTAAAGGAAAAGTTCAGTTTAGGGTTTAAAACCTTAATGCTGACTAAATGGAAAAAGTTCAGTTTAGGGTTTAAAACCTTAATGCTGACTGAATGGAAAAAGTTCAGTTTAGGGTTTAAAACCCTAATGTTGACTGAAAGGAAAAGAGTTCAGTTTAGGGTTTAAAACCCTAATGCTGACTGAATGGAAAAGAGTTCAGTTTAGGGTTTAAAACCCTAATGCTGACTGGATGGAAAAGAGTTCAGTTTAGGGTTTAAAACTCTAATGCTGACTGGATGGAAAAGAGTTCAGTTTAGGGTTTAAAACCGTAATGCTGACTCTGACTATAGGAAAAGTTCAGTTTAGGGTTTAAAACCCTAATGCTGACTGAATGGAAAAGAGTTCAGTTTAGGGTATAAAACCCTAATGCTGACTAAAGGAAAAGTTCAGTTTAGGGTTTAAAACCCTAATGCTGACTAAAGGAAAAGTTCAGTTTAGGGTTTAAAACCTTAATGCTGACTGAATGGAAAAAGTTCAGTTTAGGGTTTAAAACTCTAATGCTGACTAAAGGAAAGAGTTCAGTTTAGGGTATAAAACCCTAATGCAGACTGAATGGAAAAAGTTCAGTTTAGGGTTTAAAACCTTAATGCTGACTAAAGGAAAGAGTTCAGTTTAGGGTTTAAAACCCTAATGCTGACTAAAGGGAAAGTTCAGTTTAAGGTTTAAAACCCTAATGCTGACTAAAGGAAAGAGTTCAGTTTAGGGTTTAAAACCCTAATGCTGACTAAAGGGAAAGTTCAGTTTAGGGTTTAAAACCCTAATACTGACTAGCTGGAAAGAGTTCAGTTTAGGGTTTAAAACCCTAACGCTAACTGAATGGAAAAAGTTCAGTTTAGGGTTAAAAACCCTAATGCTGACTACAAGAAAAGTTCAGTTTAGGGTTTAAAACCCTAATGCTGACTGAATGAAAAAGTTCAGTTTAGGGTTTAAAACCCTAATGCTGACTGAAGGGAAAGTTCAGTTTAGGGTTTAAAACCCTAATGCTGACTAAAGGAAAGAGTTCAGTTTAGGGTTTAAAACCCTAATGCTGACTGAATGGAAAAGAGTTCAGTTTAGGGTTTAAAACCCTAATGCTGACTAGATAGAAAAGAGTTCAGTTTAGGGTTTAAAACCCTAATGCTGACTCTGACTACAGGAAAAAGTTCAGTTTAGGGTTTAAAACCCTAATGCTGACTAATGGAAAAAGTTCAGTTTAGGGTTTAAAAACCCTAATGCTGACTGAAGGGAAAAAGTTCAGTTTAGGGTTTAAAACCCTAATGCTGACTAAAGGAAAAGAGTTATGTTTAGGGTTTAAAACCCTAATGCTGACTGAATGGAAAAGAGTTTAGTTTAGGGTTTAAAACCCTAATGCTGACTAAAGGAAAAGTTCAGTTTAGGGTTTAAAAACCCTAATGCTGACTAAAGGAAAAGTTCAGTTTAGGGTTTAAAACCCTAATGCTGACTACAAGAAAAGTTCAGTTTAGGGTTTAAAACCCTAATGCTGACTGAATGAAAAAGTTCAGTTTAGGGTTTAAAACCCTAATGCTGACTGAAGGGAAAGTTCAGTTTAGGGTTTAAAACCCTAATGCTGACTAAAGGAAAGAGTTCAGTTTAGGGTTTAAAACCCTAATGCTGACTGAATGGAAAAGAGTTCAGTTTAGGGTTTAAAACCCTAATGCTGACTGGATGGAAAAGAGTTCAGTTTAGGGTTTAAAACCCTAATGCTGACTAAAGGAAAAGTTTAGTTTAGGGTTTAAAAACCCTAATGCTGACTAATGGAAAAGTTCAGTTTAGGGTTTAAAAACCCTAATGCTGACTGAAGGGAAAAAGTTCAGTTTAGGGTTTAAAACCCTAATGCTGACTAAAGGAAAAGAGTTCTGTTTAGGGTTTAAAACCCTAATGCTGACTGAATGGAAAAGAGTTTAGTTTAGGGTTTAAAACCCTAATGCTGACTAAAGGAAAAGTTCAGTTTAGGGTTTAAAATCCCTAATGCTGACTAATGGAAAAGTTCAGTTTAGGGTTTAAAATCCTAATGCTGACTGAATGGAAAAAGTTCAGTTTAGGGTTTAAAACCCTAATGCTGACCGAATGGAAAAGAGTTCAGTTTAGGGTTTAAAACCCTAATGCTGACTGGATGGAAAAGAGTTTAGTTTAGGGTTTAAAACCCTAATGCTGACTGGATGGAAAAGAGTTCAGTTTAGGGTTTAAAACCCTAATGCTGACTCTGACTATAGGAAAAGTTCAGTTTAGGGTTTAAAACCCTAATGCTGACTGAATGGAAAAGAGTTCAGTTTAGGGTATAAAACCCTAATGCTGACTAAAGGAAAAGTTCAGTTTAGGGTTTAAAACCCTAATGCTGACTAAAGGAAAAGTTCAGTTTAGGGTTTAAAACCTTAATGCTGACTGAATGGAAAAAGTTCAATTTAGGGTTTAAAACCCTAATGCTGACTGAATGGAAAAGAGTTCAGTTTAGGGTTTAAAACTCTAATGCTGACTGAATGGAAAAGAGTTCAGTTTAGGGTTTAAAACCCTAATGCTGACTGGATGGAAAAGAGTTCAGTTTTGGGTTTAAAACCCTAATGCTGACTCTAACTATAGGAAAAAGTTCAGTTTAGGGTTTAAAACCCTAATGCTGACTGATTGGAAAAGAGTCCAGTTTAGGGTTTAAAACCCTAATGCTGACTAAAGGAAAAAGTTTAGTTTAGGGTTTAAAACCCTAATGCTGACTAAAGGGAAAGTTTAGTTTAGGGTTTAAAACCCTAATGCTGACTAAAGGAAAAAGTTCAGTTTAGGGTTTAAAACCCTAATGCTGACCGAATGGAAAAGAGTTCAGTTTAGGGTTTAAAACCCTAATGCTGACCGAATGGAAAAGAGTTCAGTTTAGGGTTTAAAACCCTAATGCTGACCGAATGGAAAAGAGTTCAGTTTAGGGTTTAAAACCCTAATGCTGACTGGATGGAAAAGAGTTCAGTTTAGGGTTTAAAACCCTAATGCTGACTCTGACTACAGGAAAAAGTTCAGTTTAGGGTTTAAAACCCTAATGCTGACTGAATGGAAAAGAGTTCAGTTTAGGGTATAAAACCTTAATGCTTACTAAAGGAAAAGTTCAGTTTAGGGTTTAAAACCCTAATGCTGACTAAAGGAAAAGTTCAGTTTAGGGTTTAAAACCTTAATGCTGACTGAATGGAAAAAGTTCAGTTTAGGGTTTAAAACCCTAATGTTGACTGAATGGAAAAGAGTTCAGTTTAGGGTTTAAAACCCTAATGCTGACTGGATGGAAAAGAGTTCAGTTTAGGGTTTAAAACCCTAATGCTGACTCTGACTACAGGAAAAAGTTCAGTTTAGGGTTTAAAACCCTAATGCTGACTGAATGGAAAAGAGTCCAGTTTAGGGTTTAAAACCCTAATGCTGACTAAAGGAAAAAGTTCAGTTTAGGGTTTAAAACCCTAATGCTGACTAAAGGGAAAGTTCAGTTTAGGGTTTAAAACCCTAATGCTGACTAAAGGAAAGAGTTCAGTTTAGGGTTTAAAACCCTATTGCTGACTGAATGGAAAAAGTTCAGTTTAGGGTTTAAAACCCTAATGCTGACCGAATGGAAAAGAGTTCAGTTTAGGGTTTAAAACCCTAATGCTGACTGAATGGAAAAAGTTCAGTTTAGGGTTTAAAACCTTAATGCAGACTAAAGGAAAGAGTTCAGTTTAGGGTTTAAAACCCTAATGCTGACTAAAGGAAAGAGTTCAGTTTAGGGTTTAAAACCCTAATGCTGACTGAATGGAAAAAGTTCAGTTTAGGGTTTAAAACCCTAATGCTGACTAAAGGAAAGAGTTCAGTTTAGGGTTTAAAACCCTAATGCTGACAGAATGGAAAAAGTTTAGTTTAGGGTTTAAAACCCTAATGCTAACTAAATGGAAAAAGTTCAGTTTAGGGTTTAAAACCCTAATGCTGACTACAAGAAAAGTTCAGTTTAGGGTTTAAAACCCTAATACTGACTGAATGAAAAAGTTCAGTTTAGTGTTTAAAACCCTAATGCTGACTGAAGGGAAAGTTCAGTTTAGGGTTTAAAACCCTAATGCTGACTAAAGGAAAGAGTTCAGTTTAGGGTTTAAAACACTAATGCTGACTAAAGGGAAAGTTCAGTTTAAAGTTTAAAACCCTAATGCTGACTAAAGGAAAGAGTTCAGTTTAGGGTTTAAAACCCTAATGCTGACTAAAGGGAAAGTTCAGTTTAAGGTTTAAAACCCTAATGCTGACTAAAGGAAAGAGTTCAGTTTAGGGTTTAAAACCCTAATGCTGACTAAAGTGAAAGTTCAGTTTAGAGTTTAAAACCCTAATGCTGACTGAATGGAAAAAGTTCAGTTTAGGGTTTAAAACCCTAATGCTGACTAAAGGAAAGAGTTCAGTTTAGGGTATAAAACCCTAATGCTGACTGAATGGAAAAAGTTCAGTTTAGGGTTTAAAACCTTAATGCTGACTAAAGGAAAGAGTTCAGTTTAGGGTTTAAAACACTAATGCTGACTAAAGGGAAAGTTCAGTTTAAGGTTTAAAACCCTAATGCTGACTAAAGGAAAGAGTTCAGTTTAGGGTTTAAAACCCTAATGCTGACTAAAGGGAAAGTTCAGTTTAGGGTTTAAAACCCTAATGCTGACTGAATGAAAAAGTTCAGTTTAGGGTTTAAAACCCTAATGCTGACTGAAGGGAAAGTTCAGTTTAGGGTTTAAAACCCTAATGCTGACTGAATGGAAAAAGTTCAGTTTAGGGTTTAAAACCCTAATGCTGACTAAAGGAAAGAGTTCAGTTTAGGGTTTAAAACCCTAATGCTGACTGGATGGAAAAGAGTTCAGTTTAGGGTTTAAAACCCTAATGCTGACTGGATGGAAAAGAGTTCAGTTTAGGGTTTAAAACCCTAATGCTGACTCTGACTACAGGAAAAAGTTCTGTTTAGGGTTTAAAACCCTAATGCTGACTAAATGGAAAAGAGTTCAGTTTAGGGTAAAAAACCCTAATGATGACTAAAGGAAAAGTTCAGTTTAGGGTTTAAAACCTTAATGCTGACTGAATGGAAAAAGTTCAGTTTAGGGTTTAAAACCCTAATGTTGACTGAATGGAAAAGAGTTCAGTTTAGGGTTTAAAACCCTAATGCTGACTGAATGGAAAAGAGTTCAGTTTAGGGTTTAAAACCCTAATGCTGACTGGATGGAAAAGAGTTCAGTTTAGTGTTTAAAACCCTAATGCTGACTCTGACTACAGGAAAAAGTTCAGTTTAGGGTTTAAAACCCTAATGCTGACTGAATGGAAAAGAGTCCAGTTTAGGGTTTAAAACCCTAATGCTGTCTAAAGGAAAAAGTTCAGTTTAGGGTTTAAAACCCTAATGCTGACTAAAGGGAAAGTTCAGTTTAGGGTTTAAAACCCTAATGCTGAGTAAAGGAATGAGTTCAGTTTAGGGTTTAAAACCCTAATGCTGACTGAATGGAAAAAGTTCAGTTTAGGGTTTAAAACCCTAATGCTGACCGAATGGAAAAGAGTTCAGTTTAGGGTTTAAAACCCTAATGCTGACTGAATGGAAAAAGTTCAGTTTAGGGTTTAAAACCTTAATGCTGACTAAAGGAAAGAGTTCAGTTTAGGGTTTAAAACCCTAATGCTGACTAAAGGAAAGAGTTCAGTTTAGGGTTTAAAACCCTAATGCTGACTGAATGGAAAAGAGTTCAGTTTAGGGTTTAAAACCCTAATGCTGACTAAAGGAAAGAGTTCAGTTTAGGGTTTAAAACCCTAATGCTGACAGAATGGAAAAAGTTCATTTTAGGGTTTAAAACCCTAATGCTGACTAAAGGGAAAGTTCAGTTTAGGGTTTAAAACCCTAATGCTGACTGAATGGAAAAAGTTCAGTTTAGGGTTTAAAACCCTAATGCTGACTAAAGGAAAGAGTTCAGTTTAGGGTATAAAACCCTAATGCAGACTGAATGGAAAAAGTTCAGTTTAGGGTTTAAAACCTTAATGCTGACTAAAGGAAAGAGTTCAGTTTAGGGTTTAAAACCCTAATGCTGTCTAAAGGGAAACTTCAGTTTAAGGTTTAAAACCCTAATGCTGACTAAAGGAAAGAGTTCAGTTTAGGGTTTAAAACCCTAATGCTGACTAAAGGGAAAGTTCAGTTTAGGGTTTAAAACCCTAATACTGACTAGCTGGAAAGAGTTCAGTTTAGGGTTTAAAACCCTAACGCTAACTGAATGGAAAAAGTTCAGTTTAGGGTTAAAAACCCTAATGCTGACTACAAGAAAAGTTCAGTTTAGGGTTTAAAACCCTAATGCTGACTGAATGAAAAAGTTCAGTTTAGGGTTTAAAACCCTAATGCTGACTGAAGGAAAAGTTCAGTTTAGGGTTTAAAACCCTAATGCTGACTAAAGGAAAGAGTTCAGTTTAGGGTTTAAAACCCTAATGCTGACTGAATGGAAAAGAGTTTAGTTTAGGGTTTAAAACCCTAATGCTGACTGGATGGAAAAGAGTTCAGTTTAGGGTTTAAAACCCTAATGCTGACTAAAGGAAAAGTTTAGTTTAGGGTTTAAAAACCCTAATGCTGACTAATGGAAAAGTTCAGTTTAGGGTTTAAAAACCCTAATGCTGACTGAAGGGAAAAAGTTCAGTTTAGGGTTTAAAACCCTAATGCTGACTAAAGGAAAAGAGTTCTGTTTAGGGTTTAAAACCCTAATGCTGACTGAATGGAAAAGAGTTTAGTTTAGGGTTTAAAACCCTAATGCTGACTAAAGGAAAAGTTCAGTTTAGGGTTTAAAAACCCTAATGCTGACTAAAGGAAAAGTTCAGTTTAGGGTTTAAAATCCTAATGCTGACTGAATGGAAAAAGTTCAGTTTAGGGTTTAAAACCCTAATGCTGACCGAATGGAAAAGAGTTCAGTTTAGGGTTTAAAACCCTAATGCTGACCGAATGGAAAAGAGTTCAGTTTAGGGTTTAAAACCCTAATGCTGACTGGATGGAAAAGAGTTTAGTTTAGGGTTTAAAACCCTAATGCTGACTGGATGGAAAAGAGTTCAGTTTAGGGTTTAAAACCGTAATGCTGACTCTGACTATAGGAAAAGTTCAGTTTAGGGTTTAAAACCCTAATGCTGACTGAATGGAAAAGAGTTCAGTTTAGGGTATAAAACCCTAATGCTGACTAAAGGAAAAGTTCAGTTTAGGGTTTAAAACCCTAATGCTGACTAAAGGAAAAGTTCAGTTTAGGGTTTAAAACCTTAATGCTGACTGAATGGAAAAAGTTCAGTTTAGGGTTTAAAACCCTAATGCTGACTGAATGGAAAAGAGTTCAGTTTAGGGTTTAAAACCCTAATGCTGACTGAATGGAAAAGAGTTCAGTTTAGGGTTTAAAACCCTAATGCTGACTGGATGGAAAAGAGTTCAGTTTAGGGTTTAAAACTCTAATGCTGACTGAATGGAAAAGAGTCCAGTTTAGGGTTTAAAACCCTAATGCTGACTAAAGGAAAAAGTTCAGTTTAGGGTTTAAAACCCTAATGCTGACTAAAGGGAAAGTTTAGTTTAGGGTTTAAAACCCTAATGCTGACTAAAGGAAAGAGTTCAGTTTAGGGTTTAAAACCCTAATGCTGACTGAATGGAAAAAGTTCAGTTTAGGGTTTAAAACCCTAATGCTGACCGAATGGAAAAGAGTTCAGTTTAGGGTTTAAAACCCTAATGCTGACTGGATGGAAAAAGTTCAGTTTAGGGTTTAAAACCTTAATGCTGACTAAAGGAAAGAGTTCAGTTTAGGGTTTAAAACCCTAATGCTGACTGAATGGAAGAGTTCAGTTTAGGGTTTAAAACCCTAATGCTGACTGAATGGAAAAAGTTCAGTTTAGGGTTTAAAACCCTAATGCTGACTAAAGGAAAGAGTTCAGTTTAGGGTTTAAAACCCTAATGCTGACTAAAGGGAAAAAGTTCAGTTTAGGGTTTAAAACCTTAATGCTGACTAAAGGAAAGAGTTCAGTTTAGGGTTTAAAACCCTAATGCTGACTAAAAGGAAAGTTCAGTTTAAAGTTTAAAACCCTAATGCTGACTAAAGGAAAGAGTTCAGTTTAGGGTTTAAAACCCTAATGCTGACTAAAGGGAAAGTTCAGTTTAGGGTTTAAAACCCTAATGCTGACTGAATGGAAAAAGTTCAGTTTAGGTTTTAAAACCCTAATGCTGACTAAAGGAAAGAGTTCAGTTTAGGGTATAAAACCCTAATGCTGACTGAATGGAAAAAGTTCAGTTTAGGGTTTAAAACCTTAATGCTGACTAAAGGAAAGAGTTCAGTTTAGGGTTTAAAACCCTAATGCTGTCTAAAGGGAAAGTTCAGTTTAAGGTTTAAAACCCTAATGCTGACTAAAGGAAAGAGTTCAGTTTAGGGTTTAAAACCCTAATGCTGACTAAAGGGAAAGTTCAGTTTAGGGTTTAAAACCCTAATACTGACTAGCTGGAAAGAGTTCAGTTTAGGGTTTAAAACCCTAACGCTAACTGAATGGAAAAAGTTCAGTTTAGGGTTAAAAACCCTAATGCTGACTACAAGAAAAGTTCAGTTTAGGGTTTAAAACCCTAATGCTGACTGAATGAAAAAGTTCAGTTTAGGGTTTAAAACCCTAATGCTGACTGAAGGGAAAGTTCAGTTTAGGGTTTAAAACCCTAATGCTGACTAAAGGAAAGAGTTCAGTTTAGGGTTTAAAACCCTAATGCTGACTGAATGGAAAAGAGTTCAGTTTAGGGTTTAAAACCCTAATGCTGACTGGATGGAAAAGAGTTCAGTTTAGGGTTTAAAAACCCTAATGCTGACTGAAGGGAAAAAGTTCAGTTTAGGGTTTAAAACCCTAATGCTGACTAAAGGAAAAGAGTTATGTTTAGGGTTTAAAACCCTAATGCTGACTGAATGGAAAAGAGTTTAGTTTAGGGTTTAAAACCCTAATGCTGACTAAAGGAAAAGTTCAGTTTAGGGTTTAAAAACCCTAATGCTGACTAAAGGAAAAGTTCAGTTTAGGGTTTAAAACCCTAATGCTGACTACAAGAAAAGTTCAGTTTAGGGTTTAAAACCCTAATGCTGACTGAATGAAAAAGTTCAGTTTAGGGTTTAAAACCCTAATGCTGACTGAAGGGAAAGTTCAGTTTAGGGTTTAAAACCCTAATGCTGACTAAAGGAAAGAGTTCAGTTTAGGGTTTAAAACCCTAATGCTGACTGAATGGAAAAGAGTTCAGTTTAGGGTTTAAAACCCTAATGCTGACTGGATGGAAAAGAGTTCAGTTTAGGGTTTAAAACCTTAATGCTGACTAAAGGAAAAGTTTAGTTTAGGGTTTAAAAACCCTAATGCTGACTAATGGAAAAGTTCAGTTTAGGGTTTAAAAACCCTAATGCTGACTGAAGGGAAAAAGTTCAGTTTAGGGTTTAAAACCCTAATGCTGACTAAAGGAAAAGAGTTATGTTTAGGGTTTAAAACCCTAATGCTGACTGAATGGAAAAGAGTTTAGTTTAGGGTTTAAAACCCTAATGCTGACTAAAGGAAAAGTTCAGTTTAGGGTTTAAAAACCCTAATGCTGACTAAAGGAAAAGTTCAGTTTAGGGTTTAAAACCCTAATGCTGACTACAAGAAAAGTTCAGTTTAGGGTTTAAAACCCTATTGCTGACTGAATGAAAAAGTTCAGTTTAGGGTTTAAAACCCTAATGCTGACTGAAGGGAAAGTTCAGTTTAGGGTTTAAAACCCTAATGCTGACTAAAGGAAAGAGTTCAGTTTAGGGTTTAAAACCCTAATGCTGACTGAATGGAAACGAGTTCAGTTTAGGGTTTAAAACCCTAATGCTGACTGGATGGAAAAGAGTTCAGTTTAGGGTTTAAAACCCTAATGCTGACTAAAGGAAAAGTTTAGTTTAGGGTTTAAAAACCCTAATGCTGACTAATGGAAAAGTTCAGTTTAGGGTTTAAAAACCCTAATGCTGACTGAAGGGAAAAAGTTCAGTTTAGGGTTTAAAACCCTAATGCTGACTAAAGGAAAAGAGTTCTGTTTAGGGTTTAAAACCCTAATGCTGACTGAATGGAAAAGAGTTTAGTTTAGGGTTTAAAACCCTAATGCTGACTAAAGGAAAAGTTCAGTTTAGGGTTTAAAAACCCTAATGCTGACTAAAGGAAAAGTTCAGTTTAGGGTTTAAAATCCTAATGCTGACTGAATGGAAAAAGTTCAGTTTAGGGTTTAAAACCCTAATGCTGACCGAATGGAAAAGAGTTCAGTTTAGGGTTTAAAACCCTAATGCTGACCGAATGGAAAAGAGTTCAGTTTAGGGTTTAAAACCCTAATGCTGACTGGATGGAAAAGAGTTCAGTTTAGGGTTTAAAACCCTAATGCTGACTGGATGGAAAAGAGTTCAGTTTAGGGTTTAAAACCCTAATGCTGACTCTGACTACAGGAAAAAGTTCAGTTTAGGGTTTAAAACCCTAATGCTGACTGAATGGAAAAGAGTTCAGTTTAGGGTATAAAACCCTAATGCTGACTAAAGGAAAAGTTCAGTTTAGGGTTTAAAACCCTAATGCTGACTAAAGGAAAAGTTCAGTTTAGGGTTTAAAACCTTAATGCTGACTGAATGGAAAAAGTTCAGTTTAGGGTTTAAAACCCTAATGCTGACTGAATGGAAAAGAGTTCAGTTTAGGGTTTAAAACCCTAATGCTGACTGGATGGAAAAGAGTTCAGTTTAGGGTTTAAAACCCTAATGCTGACTCTGACTACAGGAAAAAGTTCAGTTTAGGGTTTAAAACCCTAATGCTGACTGAATGAAAAAGTTCAGTTTAGGGTTTAAAACCCTAATGCTGACTGAAGGGAAAGTTCAGTTTAGGGTTTAAAACCCTAATGCTGACTAAAGGAAAGAGTTCAGTTTAGGGTTTAAAACCCTAATGCTGACTGAATGGAAAAGAGTTCAGTTTAGGGTTTAAAACCCTAATGCTGACTGGATGGAAAAGAGTTCAGTTTAGGGTTTAAAACCTTAATGCTGACTAAAGGAAAAGTTTAGTTTAGGGTTTAAAAACCCTAATGCTGACTAATGGAAAAGTTCAGTTTAGGGTTTAAAAACCCTAATGCTGACTGAAGGGAAAAAGTTCAGTTTAGGGTTTAAAACCCTAATGCTGACTAAAGGAAAAGAGTTATGTTTAGGGTTTAAAACCCTAATGCTGACTGAATGGAAAAGAGTTTAGTTTAGGGTTTAAAACCCTAATGCTGACTAAAGGAAAAGTTCAGTTTAGGGTTTAAAAACCCTAATGCTGACTAAAGGAAAAGTTCAGTTTAGGGTTTAAAACCCTAATGCTGACTACAAGAAAAGTTCAGTTTAGGGTTTAAAACCCTATTGCTGACTGAATGAAAAAGTTCAGTTTAGGGTTTAAAACCCTAATGCTGACTGAAGGGAAAGTTCAGTTTAGGGTTTAAAACCCTAATGCTGACTAAAGGAAAGAGTTCAGTTTAGGGTTTAAAACCCTAATGCTGACTGAATGGAAACGAGTTCAGTTTAGGGTTTAAAACCCTAATGCTGACTGGATGGAAAAGAGTTCAGTTTAGGGTTTAAAACCCTAATGCTGACTAAAGGAAAAGTTTAGTTTAGGGTTTAAAAACCCTAATGCTGACTAAAGGAAAGAGTTCAGTTTAGGGTTTAAAACCCTAATGCTGACTGAATGGAAAAAGTTCAGTTTAGGGTTTAAAACCCTAATGCTGACTGGATGGAAAAGAGTTCAGTTTAGGGTTTAAAACCCTAATGCTGACTAAAGGAAAAGTTTAGTTTAGGGTTTAAAAACCCTAATGCTGACTAATGGAAAAGTTCAGTTTAGGGTTTAAAAACCCTAATGCTGACTGAAGGGAAAAAGTTCAGTTTAGGGTTTAAAACCCTAATGCTGACTAAAGGAAAAGAGTTCTGTTTAGGGTTTAAAACCCTAATGCTGACTGAATGGAAAAGAGTTTAGTTTAGGGTTTAAAACCCTAATGCTGACTAAAGGAAAAGTTCAGTTTAGGGTTTAAAAACCCTAATGCTGACTAAAGGAAAAGTTCAGTTTAGGGTTTAAAATCCTAATGCTGACTGAATGGAAAAAGTTCAGTTTAGGGTTTAAAACCCTAATGCTGACCGAATGGAAAAGAGTTCAGTTTAGGGTTTAAAACCCTAATGCTGACCGAATGGAAAAGAGTTCAGTTTAGGGTTTAAAACCCTAATGCTGACTGGATGGAAAAGAGTTCAGTTTAGGGTTTAAAACCCTAATGCTGACTGGATGGAAAAGAGTTCAGTTTAGGGTTTAAAACCCTAATGCTGACTCTGACTACAGGAAAAAGTTCAGTTTAGGGTTTAAAACCCTAATGCTGACTGAATGGAAAAGAGTTCAGTTTAGGGTATAAAACCCTAATGCTGACTAAAGGAAAAGTTCAGTTTAGGGTTTAAAACCCTAATGCTGACTAAAGGAAAAGTTCAGTTTAGGGTTTAAAACCTTAATGCTGACTGAATGGAAAAAGTTCAGTTTAGGGTTTAAAACCCTAATGCTGACTGAATGGAAAAGAGTTCAGTTTAGGGTTTAAAACCCTAATGCTGACTGGATGGAAAAGAGTTCAGTTTAGGGTTTAAAACCCTAATGCTGACTCTGACTACAGGAAAAAGTTCAGTTTAGGGTTTAAAACCCTAATGCTGACTGAATGAAAAAGTTCAGTTTAGGGTTTAAAACCCTAATGCTGACTGAAGGGAAAGTTCAGTTTAGGGTTTAAAACCCTAATGCTGACTAAAGGAAAGAGTTCAGTTTAGGGTTTAAAACCCTAATGCTGACTGAATGGAAAAGAGTTCAGTTTAGGGTTTAAAACCCTAATGCTGACTGGATGGAAAAGAGTTCAGTTTAGGGTTTAAAACCTTAATGCTGACTAAAGGAAAAGTTTAGTTTAGGGTTTAAAAACCCTAATGCTGACTAATGGAAAAGTTCAGTTTAGGGTTTAAAAACCCTAATGCTGACTGAAGGGAAAAAGTTCAGTTTAGGGTTTAAAACCCTAATGCTGACTAAAGGAAAAGAGTTATGTTTAGGGTTTAAAACCCTAATGCTGACTGAATGGAAAAGAGTTTAGTTTAGGGTTTAAAACCCTAATGCTGACTAAAGGAAAAGTTCAGTTTAGGGTTTAAAAACCCTAATGCTGACTAAAGGAAAAGTTCAGTTTAGGGTTTAAAACCCTAATGCTGACTACAAGAAAAGTTCAGTTTAGGGTTTAAAACCCTATTGCTGACTGAATGAAAAAGTTCAGTTTAGGGTTTAAAACCCTAATGCTGACTGAAGGGAAAGTTCAGTTTAGGGTTTAAAACCCTAATGCTGACTAAAGGAAAGAGTTCAGTTTAGGGTTTAAAACCCTAATGCTGACTGAATGGAAACGAGTTCAGTTTAGGGTTTAAAACCCTAATGCTGACTGGCTGGAAAGAGTTCAGTTTAGGGTTTAAAACCCTAATGCTGACTAAAGAGAAAAAGTTCAGTTTAGGGTTTTAAAACCCTAATGCTGACTAAAGGAAAGAGTTCAGTTTAGGGTTTAAAACCCTAATGCTGACTGAATGGAAAAAGTTCAGTTTAGGGTTTAAAACCCTAATGCTGACTAAAGGAAAGAGTTCAGTTTAGGGTTTAAAACCCTAATGCTGACAGAATGGAAAAAGTTCAGTTTAGGGTTTAAAACCCTAATGCTAACTGAATGGAAAAAGTTCAGTTTAGGGTTTAAAACCCTAATGCTGACTACAAGAAAAGTTCAGTTTAGGGTTTAAAACCCTAATACTGACTGAATGAAAAAGTTCAGTTTAGGGTTTAAAACCCTAATGCTGACTGAAGGGAAAGTTCAGTTTAGGGTTTAAAACCCTAATGCTGACTAAAGGAAAGAGTTCAGTTTAGGGTTTAAAACACTAATGCTGACTAAAGGGAAAGTTCAGTTTAAGGTTTAAAACCCTAATGCTGACTAAAGGAAAGAGTTCAGTTTAGGGTTTAAAACCCTAATGCTGACTAAAGGGAAAGTTCAGTTTAAGGTTTAAAACCCTAATGCTGACTAAATGAAAGAGTTCAGTTTAGGGTTTAAAACCCTAATGCTGACTAAAGTGAAAGTTCAGTTTAGAGTTTAAAACCCTAATGCTGACTGAATGGAAAAAGTTCAGTTTAGGGTTTAAAACCCTAATGCTGACTAAAGGAAAGAGTTCAGTTTAGGGTATAAAACCCTAATGCTGACTGAATGGAAAAAGTTCAGTTTAGGGTTTAAAACCTTAATGCTGACTAAAGGAAAGAGTTCAGTTTAGGGTTTAAAACACTAATGCTGACTAAAGGGAAAGTTCAGTTTAAGGTTTAAAACCCTAATACTGACTAAAGGAAAGAGTTCAGTTTAGGGTTTAAAACCCTAATGCTGACTAAAGGGAAAGTTCAGTTTAGGGTTTAAAACCCTAATACTGACTAGCTGGAAAGAGTTCAGTTTAGGGTTTAAAACCCTAATGCTGACTAAAGGAAAGAGTTCAGTTTAGGGTATAAAACCCTACTGCTGACTGAATGGAAAATGTTCAGTTTAGGGTTTAAAACCCTAATGCTGACTGAATGGAAAAAGTTCAGTTTAGGGTTTAAAACCTTAATGCTGACTAAAGGAAAGAGTTCAGTTTAGGGTTTAAAACACTAATGCTGACTAAAGGGAAAGTTCAGTTTAAGGTTTAAAACCCTAATGCTGACTAAAGGAAAGAGTTCAGTTTAGGGTTTAAAACCCTAATGCTGACTAAAGGGAAAGTTCAGTTTAGGGTTTAAAACCCTAACGCTAACTGAATGGAAAAAGTTCAGTTTAGGGTTTAAAACCCTAATGCTGACTACAAGAGAAGTTCAGTTTAGGGTTTAAAACCCTAATGCTGACTGAATGAAAAAGTTTAGTTTAGGGTTTAAAACCCTAATGCTGACTGAAGGGAAAGTTCAGTTTAGGGTTTAAAACCCTAATGCTGACTAAAGGAAAGTGTTCAGTTTAGGGTTTAAAACCCTAATGCTGACTGGATGGAAAAGAGTTCAGTTTAGGGTTTAAAACCCTAATGCTGACTGGATGGAAAAGAGTTCAGTTTAGGGTTTAAAACCCTAATGCTGACTCTGACTACAGGAAAAAGTTCAGTTTAGGGTTTAAAACCCTAATGCTGACTGAATGGAAAAGAGTTCAGTTTAGGGTAAAAAACCCTAATGCTGACTAAAGGAAAAGTTCAGTTTAGGGTTTAAAACCCTAATGCTGACTAAAGGAAAAGTTCAGTTTAGGGTTTAAAACCTTAATGCTGACTGAATGGAAAAAGTTCAGTTTAGGGTTTAAAACCCTAATGCTGACTGAATGGAAAAGAGTTCAGTTTAGGGTTTAAAACCCTAATGCTGACTGAATGGAAAAGAGTTCAGTTTAGGGTTTAAAACCCTAATGCTGACTGGATGGAAAAGAGTTCAGTTTAGTGTTTAAAACCCTAATGCTGACTCTGACTACAGGAAAAAGTTCAGTTTAGGGTTTAAAACCCTAATGCTGACTGAATGGAAAAGAGTCCAGTTTAGGGTTTAAAACCCTAATGCTGACTAAAGGAAAAAGTTCAGTTTAGGGTTTAAAACCCTAATGCTGACTAAAGGGAAAGTTCAGTTTAGGGTTTAAAACCCTAATGCTGAGTAAAGGAAAGAGTTCAGTTTAGGGTTTAAAACCCTAATGCTGACTGAATGGAAAAAGTTCAGTTTAGGGTTTAAAACCCTAATGCTGACCGAATGGAAAAGAGTTCAGTTTAGGGTTTAAAACCCTAATGCTGACTGAATGGAAAAAGTTCAGTTTAGGGTTTAAAACCTTAATGCTGACTAAAGGAAAGAGTTCAGTTTAGGGTTTAAAACCCTAATGCTGACTAAAGGAAAGAGTTCAGTTTAGGGTTTAAAACCCTAATGCTGACTGAATGGAAAATAGTTCAGTTTAGGGTTTAAAACCCTAATGCTGACTAAAGGAAAGAGTTCAGTTTAGGGTTTAAAACCCTAATGCTGACAGAATGGAAAAAGTTCAGTTTAGGGTTTAAAACCTTAATGCTGACTAAAGGAAAGAGTTCAGTTTAGGGTTTAAAACCCTAATGCTGACTAAAAGGAAAGTTCAGTTTAAAGTTTAAAACCCTAATGCTGACTAAAGGAAAGAGTTCAGTTTAGGGTTTAAAACCCTAATGCTGACTAAAGGGAAAGTTCAGTTTAGGGTTTAAAACCCTAATGCTGACTGAATGGAAAAAGTTCAGTTTAGGGTTTAAAACCCTAATGCTGACTAAAGGAAAGAGTTCAGTTTAGGGTATAAAACCCTAATGCTGACTGAATGGAAAAAGTTCAGTTTAGGGTTTAAAACCTTAATGCTGACTAAAGGAAAGAGTTCAGTTTAGGGTTTAAAACCCTAATGCTGTCTAAAGGGAAAGTTCAGTTTAAGGTTTAAAACCCTAATGCTGACTAAAGGAAAGAGTTCAGTTTAGGGTTTAAAACCCTAATGCTGACTAAAGGGAAAGTTCAGTTTAGGGTTTAAAACCCTAATACTGACTAGCTGGAAAGAGTTCAGTTTAGGGTTTAAAACCCTAACGCTAACTGAATGGAAAAAGTTCAGTTTAGGGTTAAAAACCCTAATGCTGACTACAAGAAAAGTTCAGTTTAGGGTTTAAAACCCTAATGCTGACTGAATGAAAAAGTTCAGTTTAGGGTTTAAAACCCTAATGCTGACTGAAGGGAAAGTTCAGTTTAGGGTTTAAAACCCTAATGCTGACTGAATGGAAAAGAGTTCAGTTTAGGGTTTAAAACCCTAATGCTGACTGGATAGAAAAGAGTTTAGTTTAGGGTTTAAAACCCTAATGCTGACTGAATGGAAAAGAGTTTAGTTTAGGGATTAAAACCCTAATGCTGACTAAAGGAAAAGTTCAGTATAGGGTTTAAAAACCCTAATGCTGACTAAAGGAAAAGTTCAGTTTAGGGTTTAAAATCCTAATGCTGACTACAAGAAAAGTTCAGTTTAGGGTTTAAAACCCTAATGCTGACTAAATGAAAAAGTTCAGTTTAGGGTTTAAAACCCTAATGCTGACTGAAGGGAAAGTTCAGTTTAGGGTTTAAAACCCTAATGCTGACTAAAGGAAAGAGTTCAGTTTAGGGTTTAAAACCCTAATGCTGACTGAATGGAAACGAGTTCAGTTTAGGGTTTAAAACCCTAATGCTGACTGGATGGAAAAGAGTTCAGTTTAGGGTTTAAAACCCTAATGCTGACTAAAGGAAAAGTTCAGTTTAGGGTTTAAAAACCCTAATGCTGACTAAAGGAAAAGTTCAGTTTAGGGTTTAAAATCCTAATGCTGACTGAATGGAAAAAGTTCAGTTTAGGGTTTAAAACCCTAATGCTGACCGAATGGAAAAGAGTTCAGTTTAGGGTTTAAAACCCTAATGCTGACCGAATGGAAAAGAGTTCAGTTTAGGGTTTAAAACCTTAATGCTGACTAAAGGAAAGAGTTCAGTTTAGGGTTTAAAACCCTAATGCTGTCTAAAGGGAAAGTTCAGTTTAAGGTTTAAAACCCTAATGCTGACTAAAGGAAAGAGTTTAGTTTAGGGTTTAAAACCCTAATACTGACTAGCTGGAAAGAGTTCAGTTTAGGGTTTAAAACCCTAACGCTAACTGAATGGAAAAAGTTCAGTTTAGGGTTAAAAACCCTAATGCTGACTACAAGAAAAGTTCAGTTTAGGGTTTAAAACCCTAATGCTGACTGAATGAAAAAGTTCAGTTTAGGGTTTAAAACCCTAATGCTGACTGAAGGGAAAGTTCAGTTTAGGGTTTAAAACCCTAATGCTGACTAAAGGAAAGAGTTCAGTTTAGGGTTTAAAACCCTAACGCTAACTGAATGGAAAAAGTTCAGTTTAGGGTTAAAAACCCTAATGCTGACTACAAGAAAAGTTCAGTTTAGGGTTTAAAACCCTAATGCTGACTGAATGAAAAAGTTCAGTTTAGGGTTTAAAACCCTAATGCTGACTGAAGGGAAAGTTCAGTTTAGGGTTTAAAACCCTAATGCTGACTAAAGGAAAGAGTTCAGTTTAGGGTTTAAAACCCTAATGCTGACTGAATGGAAAAGAGTTCAGTTTAGGGTTTAAAACCCTAATGCTGACTAGATAGAAAAGAGTTCAGTTTAGGGTTTAAAACCCTAATGCTGACTCTGACTACAGGAAAAAGTTCAGTTTAGGGTTTAAAACCCTAATGCTGACTAATGGAAAAAGTTCAGTTTAGGGTTTAAAAACCCTAATGCTGACTGAAGGGAAAAAGTTCAGTTTAGGGTTTAAAACCCTAATGCTGACTAAAGGAAAAGAGTTCTGTTTAGGGTTTAAAACCCTAATGCTGACTGAATGGAAAAGAGTTTAGTTTAGGGTTTAAAACCCTAATACTGACTGAATGAAAAAGTTCAGTTTAGTGTTTAAAACCCTAATGCTGACTGAAGGGAAAGTTCAGTTTAGGGTTTAAAACCCTAATGCTGACTAAAGGAAAGAGTTCAGTTTAGGGTTTAAAACCCTAATGCTGACTGAATGGAAACGAGTTCAGTTTAGGGTTTAAAACCCTAATGCTGACTGGATGGAAAAGAGTTCAGTTTAGGGTTTAAAACCCTAATGCTGACTAAAGGAAAAGTTTAGTTTAGGGTTTAAAAACCCTAATGCTGACTAATGGAAAAGTTCAGTTTAGGGTTTAAAAACCCTAATGCTGACTGAAGGGAAAAAGTTCAGTTTAGGGTTTAAAACCCTAATGCTGACTAAAGGAAAAGAGTTCTGTTTAGGGTTTAAAACCCTAATGCTGACTGAATGGAAAAGAGTTTAGTTTAGGGTTTAAAACCCTAATGCTGACTAAAGGAAAAGTTCAGTTTAGGGTTTAAAAACCCTAATGCTGACTAAAGGAAAAGTTCAGTTTAGGGTTTAAAATCCTAATGCTGACTGAATGGAAAAAGTTCAGTTTAGGGTTTAAAACCCTAATGCTGACCGAATGGAAAAGAGTTCAGTTTAGGGTTTAAAACCCTAATGCTGACTGAATGGAAAAAGTTCAGTTTTGGGTTTAAAACCTTAATGCTGACTAAAGGAAAGAGTTCAGTTTAGGGTTTAAAACCCTAATGCTGACTAAAGGGAAAGTTCAGTTTAAGGTTTAAAACCCTAATGCTGACTAAAGGAAAGAGTTCAGTTTAGGGTTTAAAACCCTAATGCTGACTAAAGGGAAAGTTCAGTTTAGGGTTTAAAACCCTAATACTGACTAGCTGGAAAGAGTTCAGTTTAGGGTTTAAAACCCTAACGCTAACTGAATGGAAAAAGTTCAGTTTAGGGTTAAAAACCCTAATGCTGACTACAAGAAAAGTTCAGTTTAGGGTTTAAAACCCTAATGCTGACTGAATGAAAAAGTTCAGTTTAGGGTTTAAAACCCTAATGCTGACTGAAGGAAAGAGTTCAGTTTAGGGTTTAAAACCCTAATGCTGACTAGATAGAAAAGAGTTCAGTTTAGGGTTTAAAACCCTAATGCTGACTCTGACTACAGGAAAAAGTTCAGTTTAGGGTTTAAAACCCTAATGCTGACTAATGGAAAAAGTTCAGTTTAGGGTTTAAAAACCCTAATGCTGACTGAAGGGAAAAAGTTCAGTTTAGGGTTTAAAACCCTAATGCTGACTAAAGGAAAAGAGTTATGTTTAGGGTTTAAAACCCTAATGCTGACTGAATGGAAAAGAGTTTAGTTTAGGGTTTAAAACCCTAATGCTGACTAAAGGAAAAGTTCAGTTTAGGGTTTAAAAACCCTAATGCTGACTAAAGGAAAAGTTCAGTTTAGGGTTTAAAACCCTAATGCTGACTGGATTGGAAAAGAGTTCAGTTTAGGGTTTAAAACCCTAATGCTGACTAAAGGAAAAGTTTAGTTTAGGGTTTAAAAACCCTAATGCTGACTAATGGAAAAGTTCAGTTTAGGGTTTAAAAACCCTAATGTTGACTGAAGGGAAAAAGTTCAGTTTAGGGTTTAAAACCCTAATGCTGACTAAAGGAAAAGAGTTCTGTTTAGGGTTTAAAACCCTAATGCTGACTGAATGGAAAAGAGTTTAGTTTAGGGTTTAAAACCCTAATGCTGACTAAAGGAAAAGTTCAGTTTAGGGTTTAAAAACCCTAATGCTGACTAAAGGAAAAGTTCAGTTTAGGGTTTAAAATCCTAATGCTGACTGAATGAAAAAAGTTCAGTTTAGGGTTTAAAACCCTAATGCTGACCGAATGGAAAAGAGTTCAGTTTAGGGTTTAAAACCCTAATGCTGACCGAATGGAAAAGAGTTCAGTTTAGGGTTTAAAACCTTAATGCTGACTAAAGGAAAGAGTTCAGTTTAGGGTTCAAAACCCTAATGCTGTCTAAAGGGAAAGTTCAGTTTAAGGTTTAAAACCCTAATGCTGACTAAATGAAAGAGTTCAGTTTAGGGTTTAAAACCCTAATGCTGACTAAAGGGAAAGTTCAGTTTAGGGTTTAAAACCCTAATACTGACTAGCTGGAAAGAGTTCAGTTTAGGGTTTAAAACCCTAACGCTAACTGAATAGAAAAAGTTCAGTTTAGGGTTAAAAACCCTAATGCTGACTACAAGAAAAGTTCAGTTTAGGGTTTAAAACCCTAATGCTGACTGAATGAAAAAGTTCAGTTTAGGGTTTAAAACCCTAATGCTGACTGAAGGGAAAGTTCAGTTTAGGGTTTAAAACCCTAATGCTGACTAAAGGAAAGAGTTCAGTTTAGGGTTTAAAACCCTAATGCTGACTGAATGGAAAAGAGTTTAGTTTAGGGTTTAAAACCCTAATGCTGACTAGATAGAAAAGAGTTCAGTTTAGGGTTTAAAACCCTAATGCTGACTCTGACTACAGGAAAAAGTTCAGTTTAGGGTTTAAAACCCTAATGCTGACTAATGGAAAAAGTTCAGTTTAGGGTTTAAAAACCCTAATGCTGACTGAAGGGAAAAAGTTCAGTTTAGGGTTTAAAACCCTAATGCTGACTAAAGGAAAAGAGTTATGTTTAGGGTTTAAAACCCTAATGCTGACTGAATGGAAAAGAGTTTAGTTTAGGGTTTAAAACCCTAATGCTGACTAAAGGAAAAGTTCAGTTTAGGGTTTAAAAACCCTAATGCTGACTAAAGGAAAAGTTCAGTTTAGGGTTTAAAACCCTAATGCTGACTACAAGAAAAGTTCAGTTTAGGGTTTAAAACCCTAATGCTGACTGAATGAAAAAGTTCAGTTTAGGGTTTAAAACCCTAATGCTGACTGAAGGGAAAGTTCAGTTTAGGGTTTAAAACCCTAATGCTGACTAAAGGAAAGAGTTCAGTTTAGGGTTTAAAACCCTAATGCTGACTGAATGGAAAAGAGTTCAGTTTAGGGTTTAAAACCCTAATGCTGACTGGATGGAAAAGAGTTTAGTTTAGGGTTTAAAACCCTAATGCTGACTAAAGGAAAAGTTTAGTTTAGGGTTTAAAAACCCTAATGCTGACTAATGGAAAAGTTCAGTTTAGGGTTTAAAAACCCTAATGCTGACTGAAGGGAAAAAGTTCAGTTTAGGGTTTAAAACCCTAATGCTGACTAAAGGAAAAGAGTTCTGTTTAGGGTTTAAAACCCTAATGCTGACTGAATGGAAAAGAGTTTAGTTTAGGGTTTAAAACCCTAATGCTGACTAAAGGAAAAGTTCAGTTTAGGGTTTAAAAACCCTAATGCTGACTAAAGGAAAGAGTTCAGTTTAGGGTTTAAAACCCTAATGCTGACTGAATGGAAAAGAGTTCAGTTTAGGGTTTAAAACCCTAATGCTGACTAGATAGAAAAGAGTTCAGTTTAGGGTTTAAAACCCTAATGCTGACTCTGACTACAGGAAAAAGTTCAGTTTAGGGTTTAAAACCCTAATGCTGACTAATGGAAAAAGTTCAGTTTAGGGTTTAAAAACCCTAATGCTGACTGAAGGGAAAAAGTTCAGTTTAGGGTTTAAAACCCTAATGCTGACTAAAGGAAAAGAGTTATGTTTAGGGTTTAAAACCCTAATGCTGACTGAATGGAAAAGAGTTTAGTTTAGGGTTTAAAACCCTAATGCTGACTAAAGGAAAAGTTCAGTTTAGGGTTTAAAAACCCTAATGCTGACTAAAGGAAAAGTTCAGTTTAGGGTTTAAAACCCTAATGCTGACTGAATGGAAACGAGTTCAGTTTAGGGTTTAAAACCCTAATGCTGACTGGATGGAAAAGAGTTCAGTTTAGGGTTTAAAACCCTAATGCTGACTAAAGGAAAAGTTTAGTTTAGGGTTTAAAAACCCTAATGCTGACTAATGGAAAAGTTCAGTTTAGGGTTTAAAAACCCTAATGCTGACTGAAGGGAAAAAGTTCAGTTTAGGGTTTAAAACCCTAATGCTGACTAAAGGAAAAGAGTTCTGTTTAGGGTTTAAAACCCTAATGCTGACTGAATGGAAAAGAGTTTAGTTTAGGGTTTAAAACCCTAATGCTGACTAAAGGAAAAGTTCAGTTTAGGGTTTAAAAACCCTAATGCTGACTAAAGGAAAAGTTCAGTTTAGGGTTTAAAATCCTAATGCTGACTGAATGGAAAAAGTTCAGTTTAGGGTTTAAAACCCTAATGCTGACTCTGACTACAGGAAAAAGTTCAGTTTAGGGTTTAAAACCCTAATGCTGACTAATGGAAAAAGTTCAGTTTAGGGTTTAAAAACCCTAATGCTGACTGAAGGGAAAAAGTTCAGTTTAGGGTTTAAAACCCTAATGCTGACTAAAGGAAAAGAGTTATGTTTAGGGTTTAAAACCCTAATGCTGACTGAATGGAAAAGAGTTTAGTTTAGGGTTTAAAACCCTAATGCTGACTAAAGGAAAAGTTCAGTTTAGGGTTTAAAACCCTAATGCTGACTGGATGGAAAAGAGTTCAGTTTAGGGTTTAAAACCCTAATACTGACTGGATGGAAAAGAGTTCAGTTTAGGGTTTAAAACCCTAATGCTGACTCTGACTACAGGAAAAAGTTCAGTTTAGGGTTTAAAACCCTAATGCTGACTAATGGAAAAAGTTCAGTTTAGGGTTTAAAAACCCTAATGCTGACTGAAGGGAAAAAGTTCAGTTTAGGGTTTAAAACCCTAATGCTGACTAAAGGAAAAGAGTTATGTTTAGGGTTTAAAACCCTAATGCTGACTGAATGGAAAAGAGTTTAGTTTAGGGTTTAAAACCCTAATGCTGACTAAAGGAAAAGTTCAGTTTAGGGTTTAAAAACCCTAATGCTGACTAAAGGAAAAGTTCAGTTTAGGGTTTAAAACCCTAATGCTGACTGAATGGAAAAGAGTTCAGTTTAGGGTTTAAAACCCTAATGCTGACTGGATGGAAAAGAGTTCAGTTTAGGGTTTAAAACCCTAATGCTGACTAAAGGAAAAGTTCAGTTTAGGGTTTAAAACCTTAATGCTGACTGAATGGAAAAGGTTTAGTTTAGGGTTTAAAACCCTAATGCTGACTGAATGGAAAAGAGTTCAGTTTAGGGTTTAAAACCTTAATGCTCACTGAATGGAAAAGAGTTCAGTTTAGGGTTTAAAACCCTAATGCTGACTGGATGGAAAAGAGTTCAGTTTAGGGTTTAAAACTCTAATGCTGACTCTGACTACAGGAAAAAGTTCAGTTTAGGGTTTAAAACCCTAATGCTGACTGAATGGAAAAGAGTCCAGTTTAGGGTTTAAAAACCTAATGCTGACTAAAGGAAAAAGTTCAGTTTATGGTTTAAAACCCTAATGCTGACTAAAGGGAAAGTTCAGTTTAGGGTTTAAAACCCTAATGCTGACTAAAGGAAAGAGTTCAGTTTAAGGTTTAAAACCCTAATGCTGACTGAATGGAAAAAGTTCAGTTTAGGGTTTAAAACCCTAATGCTGACCGAATGGAAAAGAGTTCAGTTTAGGGTTTAAAACCCTAATGCTGACTGAATGGAAAAAGTTCAGTTTAGGGTTTAAAACCTTAATGCTGACTAAAGGAAAGAGTTCAGTTTAGGGTTTAAAACCCTAATGCTGACTGAATGGAAGAGTTCAGTTTAGGGTTTAAAACCCTAATGCTGACTGAATGGAAAAAGTTCAGTTTAGGGTTTAAAACCCTAATGCTGACTAAAGGAAAGAGTTCAGTTTAGGGTTTAAAACCCTAATGCTGACAGAATGAAAAAAGTTCAGTTTAGGGTTTAAAACCTTAATGCTGACTAAAGGAAAGAGTTCAGTTTAGGGTTTAAAACCCTAATGCTGACTAAAGGGAAAGTTCAGTTTAAGGTTTAAAACCCTAATGTTGACTAAAGGAAAGAGTTCAGATTAGGGTTTAAAACCCTAATGCTGACTAAAGGGAAAGTTCAGTTTAGGGTTTAAAACCCTAATGCTG
The DNA here is from genome assembly GCF_000393655.2 of Nicotiana sylvestris. Classification (NCBI taxonomy): domain Eukaryota; kingdom Viridiplantae; phylum Streptophyta; class Magnoliopsida; order Solanales; family Solanaceae; genus Nicotiana; species Nicotiana sylvestris. The sequence goes on from NW_027184386.1 coordinate 42,710, forward strand.
ACTGAATGGAAAAAGTTCAGTTTAGGGTTTAAAACCCTAATGCTGACTAAAGGAAAGAGTTCAGTTTAGGGTATAAAACCCTAATGCTGACTGAATGGAAAAAGTTCAGTTTAGGGTTTAAAACCTTAATGCTGACTAAAGGAAAGAGTTCAGTTTAGGGTTTAAAACCCTAATGCTGACTAAAGGGAAAGTTCAGTTTAAGGTTTAAAACCCTAATGCTGACTAAAGGAAAGAGTTCAGTTTAGGGTTTAAAACCCTAATGCTGACTAAAGGGAAAGTTCAGTTTAGGGTTTAAAACCCTAATACTGACTAGCTGGAAAGAGTTCAGTTTAGGGTTTAAAACCCTAATGCTAACTGAATGGAAAAAGTTCAGTTTAGGGTTTAAAACCCTAATGCTGACTACAACAAAAGTTCAGTTTAGGGTTTAAAACCCTAATGCTGACTGAATGAAAAAGTTCAGTTTAGGGTTTAAAACCCTAATGCTGACTAAAGGAAAGAGTTCAGTTTAGGGTTTAAAACCCTAAAACTGACTAGCTGGAAAGAGTTCAGATTAGGGTTTAAAACCCTAACGCTAACTGAATGGAAAAAGTTCAGTTTAGGGTTTAAAACCCTAATGCTGACTACAACAAAAGTTCAATTTAGGGTTTAAAACCCTAATGCTGACTGAATGAAAAAGTTCAGTTTAGGGTTTAAAACCCTAATGCTGACTAAAGGAAAGAGTTCAGTTTAGGGTTTAAAACCCTAAAACTGACTAGCTGGAAAGAGTTCAGATTAGGGTTTAAAACCCTAATGCTAACTGAATGGAAAAAGTTCAGTTTAGGGTTTAAAACCCTAATGCTGACTACAACAAAAGTTCAGTTTAGGGTTTAAAACCCTAATGCTGACTGAAGGGAAAGTTCAGTTTAGGGTTTAAAACCCTAATGCTGACTAAAGGAAAGAGTTCAGTTTAGGGTTTAAAAACCCTAATGCTGACTGAATGGAAAAGAGTTCAGTTTAGGGTTTAAATCCCTAATGCTGACTGGATGGAAAAGAGTTCAGTTTAGGGTTTAAAACCCTAATGCTGACTCTGACTACAGGAAAAAGTTCAGTTTAGGGTTTAAAACCCTAATGCTGACTAATGGAAAAAGTTCAGTTTAGGGTTTAAAAACCCTAATGCTGACTGAAGGGAAAAAGTTCAGTTTAGGGTTTAAAACCGTAATGCTGACTAAAGGAAAAGAGTTCTGTTTAGGGTTTAAAATCCTAATGCTGACTGAATGGAAAAGAGTTTAGTTTAGGGTTTAAAACCCTAATGCTGACTAAAGGAAAAGTTCAGTTTAGGGTTTAAAAACCCTAATGCTGACTAAAGGAAATGTTCAGTTTAGGGTTTAAAACCCTAATGCTGACTGAATGGAAAAAGTTCAGTTTAGGGTTTAAAACCCTAATGCTGACCTAATGGAAAAGAGTTCAGTTTAGGGTTTAAAACCCTAATGCTGATTGAATGGAAAAAGTTCAGTTTAGGGTTTAAAACCCTAATGCTGACTAATGGAAAAAGTTCAGTTTAGGGTTTAAAAACCCTAATGCTGACTGGATGGAAAAGAGTTCAGTTTAGGGTTTAAAACCCTAATGCTGACTCTGACTACAGGAAAAAGTTCAGTTTAGGGTTTAAAACCCTAATGCTGACTGAATGGAAAAGAGTTCAGTTTAGGGTATAAAACCCTAATGCTGACTAAAGGAAAAGTTCAGTTTAGGGTTTAAAACCCTAATGCTGACTAAAGGAAAAGTTCAGTTTAGGGTTTAAAACCTTAATGCTGACTGAATGGAAAAAGTTCAGTTTAGGGTTTAAAACCCTAATGCTGACTGAATGGATAAGAGTTCAGTTTAGGGTTTAAAACCCTAATGCTGACTGAATGGAAAAGAGTTCAGTTTAGGGTTTAAAACCCTAATGTTGACTGGATGGAAAAGAGTTCAGTTTAGGGTTTAAAACCCAAATACTGACTCTGACTACAGGAAAAAAGTTCAGTTTAGGGTTTAAAACCCTAATGCTGACTGAATGGAAAAGAGTCCAGTTTAGGGTTTAAAACCCTAATGTTGACTAAAGGAAAAAGTTCAGTTTAGGGTTTAAAACCCTAATGCTGACTAAAGGAAAGAGTTCAGTTTAGGGTTTAAAACCCTAATGCTGACTGAATGGAAAAAGTTCAGTTTAGGGTTTAAAACCCTAATGCTGACCGAATGGAAAAGAGTTCAGTTTAGGGTTTAAAACCCTAATGCTGACTGAATGGAAAAAGTTCAGTTTAGGGTTTAAAACCTTAATGCTGACTAAAGGAAAGAGTTCAGTTTAGGGTTTAAAACCCTAATGCTGACTGAATGGAAGAGTTCAGTTTAGGGTTTAAAACCCTAATGCTGACTGAATGGAAAAAGTTCAGTTTAGGGTTTAAAACCCTAATGCTGACTAAAGGAAAGAGTTCAGTTTAGGGTTTAAAACCCTAATGCTGACAGAATGGAAAAAGTTCAGTTTAGGGTTTAAAACCTTAATGCTGACTAAAGGAAAGAGTTCAGTTTAGGGTTTAAAACCCTAATGCAGACTAAAGGGAAAGTTCAGTTTAAGGTTTAAAACCCTAATGCTGACTAAAGGAAAGAGTTCAGTTTAGGGTTTAAAACCCTAATGCTGACTAAAGGGAAAGTTTAGTTTAGGGTTTAAAACCCTAATGCTGACTGAATGGTAAAAGTTCAGTTTAGGGTTTAAAACCCAAATGCTGACTAAAGGAAAGAGTTCAGTTTAGGGTATAAAACCCTAATGCTGACTGAATGGAAAAAGTTCAGTTTAGGGTTTAAAACCTTAATGCTGACTAAAGGAAAGAGTTCAGTTTAAGGTTTAAAACCCTAATGCTGACTAAAGGAAAGAATTCAGTTTAGGGTTTAAAACCCTTATGCTGACTAAAGGGAAAGTTAAGTTTAGGGTTTAAAACCCTAATGCTGATTGAATGGAAAAAGTTCAGTTTAGGGTTTAAAACCCTAATGCTGACTAAAGGAAAGAGTTCAGTTTAGGGTATAAAACCCTAATGCTGACTGAATGGAAAAAGTTCAGTTTAGGGTTTAAAACCTTAATGCTGACTAAAGGAAAGAGTTCAGTTTAGGGTTTAAAACCCTAATGCTGACTAAAGGGAAAGTTCAGTTTAAGGTTTAAAACCCTAATGCTGACTAAAGGAAAGAGTTCAGTTTAGGGTTTAAAACCCTAATGCTGACTAAAGGGAAAGTTCAGTTTAGGGTTTAAAACCCTAATACTGACTAGCTGGAAAGAGTTCAATTTAGGATTTAAAACCCTAATGCTGACTGAATGAAAAAGTTCAGTTTCGGGTTTAAAACCCTAATGCTGACTGAAGGGAAAGTTCAGTTTAGGGTTTAAAACCCTAATACTGACTAAAGGAAAGAGTTCAGTTTAGGGTTTAAAACCCTAATGCTGACTGAATGGAAAAGAGTTCAGTTTAGGCTTTAAAACCCTAATGCTGACTAGATGGAAAAGAGTTCAGTTTAGGGTTTAAAACCCTAATGCTGACTCTGACTACAGGAAAAAGTTCAGTTTAGGGTTTAAAACCCTAATGCTGACTAATGGAAAAAGTTCAGTTTAGGGTTTAAAAACCCTAATGCTGACTGAAGGGAAAAAGTTCAGTTTAGGGTTTAAAACCCTAATGCTGACTAAAGGAAAAGAGTTATGTTTAGGGTTTAAAACCCTAATGTTGACTGAATAGAAAAAAGTTCAGTTTAGGGTTTAAAACCCTAATGCTGACTAAAGGAAAGAGTTTAGTTTAGGGTTTAAAACCCTAATGCTGACTGAATGGAAAAGAGTTCAGTTTAGGGTTTAAAACCCTAATGCTGACTGGATGAAAAAGCGTTCAGTTTAGGGTTTAAAACCCTAATGCTGACTAAAGGAAAAGTTCAGTTTAGGGTTTAAAAACCCTAATGCTGACTAATGGAAAAGTTCAGTTTAGGGTTTAAAAACCCTAATGTTGACTGAAGGGAAAAAGTTCAGTTTAGGGGTTAAAACCCTAATGCTGACTAAAGGAAAATAGTTCTGTTTAGGGTTTAAAACCCTAATGCTGACTAAAGGAAAAGTTTAGTTTAGGGTTTAAAAACCCTAATGCTGACTAAAAGAAAAGTTCAGTTTAGGATTTAAAACCCTAATGCTGACTGAATGGAAAAAGTTCAGTTTAGGGTTTAAAACCCTAATGCTGACCGAATGGAAAAGAGTTCAGTTTAGGGTTTAAAACCCTAATGCTGACCGAATGGAAAAGAGTTCAGTTTAGGGTTTAAAACCCTAATGCTGACCGGATGGAAAAGAGTTCAGTTTAGGGTTTAAAACCCTAATGCTGACTAAAGGAAAGAGTTCAGTTTAGGGTTTAAAACCCTAATGCTGACTGAATGGAAAAGAGTTCAATTTAGGGTTTAAAACCCTAATGCTGACTGGATGGAAAAGAGTTCAGTTTAGGGTTTAAAACCCTAATGCTGACCGAATGGAAAAGAGTTCAGTTTAGGGTTTAAAACCCTAATGCTGACTGAATGGAAAAATTTCAGTTTAGGGTTTAAAACCTTAATGCTGACTAAAGGAAAGAGTTTAGTTTAGGGTTTAAAAACCCTAATGCTGACTAATGGAAAAGTTCAGTTTAGGGTTTAAAAACCCTAATGCTGACTGAAGGGAAAAAGTTCAGTTTAGGGTTTAAAACCCTAATGCTGACTGAATGGAAAAGAGTCCAATTTAGGGTTTAAAACCCTAATGCTGACTAAAGGAAAAAGTTCAGTTTAGGGTTTAAAACCCTAATGCTGACTAAAGGGAAAGTTTAGTTTAGGGTTTAAAACCCTAATGCTGACTAAAGGAAAGAGTTCAGTTTAGGGTTTAAAACCCTAATGCTGACCGAATGGAAAAGAGTTCAGTTTAGGGTTTAAAACCCTAATGCTGACCGAATGGAAAAGAGTTCAGTTTAGGGTTTAAAACCCTAATGCTGACTGGATGGAAAAGAGTTCAGTTTAGGGTTTAAAACCCTAATGCTGACTCTGACTACAGGAAAAAGTTCAGTTTAGGGTTTAAAACCCTAATGCTGACTGAATGGAAAAGAGTTCAGTTTAGGGTATAAAACCCTAATGCTGACTAAAGGAAAAGTTCAGTTTAGGGTTTAAAACCCTAATGCTGACTAAAGGAAAAGTTCAGTTTAGGGTTTAAAACCTTAATGCTGACTGAATGGAAAAAGTTCAGTTTAGGGTTTAAAACCCTAATGCTGACTGAATGGAAAAGAGTTCAGTTTAGGGTTTAAAACCCTAATGCTGACTGAATGGAAAAGAGTTCAGTTTAGGGTTTAAAACCCTAATGCTGACTGGATGGAAAAGAGTTCAGTTTAGGGTTTAAAACCCTAATGCTGACTCTGACTACAGGAAAAAGTTCAGTTTAGGGTTTAAAACCCTAATGCTGACTGAATGGAAAAGAGTCCAGTTTAGGGTTTAAAACCCTAATGCTGACTAAAGGAAAAAGTTCAGTTTAGGGTTTAAAACCCTAATGCTGACTAAAGGGAAAGTTCCGTTTAGGGTTTAAAACCCTAATGCTGACTAAAGGAATGAGTTCAGTTTAGGGTTTAAAAACCTAATGCTGACTGAATGGAAAAAGTTTAATTTAGGGTTTAAAACCCTAATGCTGACTGAATGGAAAAATTTCAGTTTAGGGTTTAAAACCTTAATGCTGACTAAAGGAAAGAGTTCAGTTTAGGGTTTAAAACCCTAATGCTGACTGAATGGAAGAGTTCAGTTTAGGGTTTAAAACCCTAATGCTGACTGAATGGAAAAAGTTCAGTTTAGGGTTTAAAACCCTAATGCTGACTAAAGGAAAGAGTTCAGTTTAGGGTTTAAAACCCTAATGCTGACAGAATGGAAAAAGTTCAGTTTAGGGTTTAAAACCTTAATGCTGACTAAAGGAAAGAGTTCAGTTTAGGGTTTAAAACCCTAATGCAGACTAAAGGGAAAGTTCAGTTTAAGGTTTAAAACCCTAATGCTGACTAAAGGAAAGAGTTCAGTTTAGGGTTTAAAACCCTAATGCTGACTAAAGGGAAAGTTTAGTTTAGGGTTTAAAACCCTAATGCTGACTGAATGGTAAAAGTTCAGTTTAGGGTTTAAAACCCAAATGCTGACTAAAGGAAAGAGTTCAGTTTAGGGTATAAAACCCTAATGCTGACTGAATGGAAAAAGTTCAGTTTAGGGTTTAAAACCTTAATGCTGACTAAAGGAAAGAGTTCAGTTTAAGGTTTAAAACCCTAATGCTGACTAAAGGAAAGAATTCAGTTTAGGGTTTAAAACCCTTATGCTGACTAAAGGGAAAGTTAAGTTTAGGGTTTAAAACCCTAATGCTGATTGAATGGAAAAAGTTCAGTTTAGGGTTTAAAACCCTAATGCTGACTAAAGGAAAGAGTTCAGTTTAGGGTATAAAACCCTAATGCTGACTGAATGGAAAAAGTTCAGTTTAGGGTTTAAAACCTTAATGCTGACTAAAGGAAAGAGTTCAGTTTAGGGTTTAAAACCCTAATGCTGACTAAAGGGAAAGTTCAGTTTAAGGTTTAAAACCCTAATGCTGACTAAAGGAAAGAGTTCAGTTTAGGGTTTAAAACCCTAATGCTGACTAAAGGGAAAGTTCAGTTTAGGGTTTAAAACCCTAATACTGACTAGCTGGAAAGAGTTCAATTTAGGATTTAAAACCCTAATGCTGACTGAATGAAAAAGTTCAGTTTCGGGTTTAAAACCCTAATGCTGACTGAAGGGAAAGTTCAGTTTAGGGTTTAAAACCCTAATACTGACTAAAGGAAAGAGTTCAGTTTAGGGTTTAAAACCCTAATGCTGACTGAATGGAAAAGAGTTCAGTTTAGGCTTTAAAACCCTAATGCTGACTAGATGGAAAAGAGTTCAGTTTAGGGTTTAAAACCCTAATGCTGACTCTGACTACAGGAAAAAGTTCAGTTTAGGGTTTAAAACCCTAATGCTGACTAATGGAAAAAGTTCAGTTTAGGGTTTAAAAACCCTAATGCTGACTGAAGGGAAAAAGTTCAGTTTAGGGTTTAAAACCCTAATGCTGACTAAAGGAAAAGAGTTATGTTTAGGGTTTAAAACCCTAATGTTGACTGAATAGAAAAAAGTTCAGTTTAGGGTTTAAAACCCTAATGCTGACTAAAGGAAAGAGTTTAGTTTAGGGTTTAAAACCCTAATGCTGACTGAATGGAAAAGAGTTCAGTTTAGGGTTTAAAACCCTAATGCTGACTGGATGAAAAAGCGTTCAGTTTAGGGTTTAAAACCCTAATGCTGACTAAAGGAAAAGTTCAGTTTAGGGTTTAAAAACCCTAATGCTGACTAATGGAAAAGTTCAGTTTAGGGTTTAAAAACCCTAATGTTGACTGAAGGGAAAAAGTTCAGTTTAGGGGTTAAAACCCTAATGCTGACTAAAGGAAAATAGTTCTGTTTAGGGTTTAAAACCCTAATGCTGACTAAAGGAAAAGTTTAGTTTAGGGTTTAAAAACCCTAATGCTGACTAAAAGAAAAGTTCAGTTTAGGATTTAAAACCCTAATGCTGACTGAATGGAAAAAGTTCAGTTTAGGGTTTAAAACCCTAATGCTGACCGAATGGAAAAGAGTTCAGTTTAGGGTTTAAAACCCTAATGCTGACCGAATGGAAAAGAGTTCAGTTTAGGGTTTAAAACCCTAATGCTGACCGGATGGAAAAGAGTTCAGTTTAGGGTTTAAAACCCTAATGCTGACTAAAGGAAAGAGTTCAGTTTAGGGTTTAAAACCCTAATGCTGACTGAATGGAAAAGAGTTCAATTTAGGGTTTAAAACCCTAATGCTGACTGGATGGAAAAGAGTTCAGTTTAGGGTTTAAAACCCTAATGCTGACCGAATGGAAAAGAGTTCAGTTTAGGGTTTAAAACCCTAATGCTGACTGAATGGAAAAATTTCAGTTTAGGGTTTAAAACCTTAATGCTGACTAAAGGAAAGAGTTTAGTTTAGGGTTTAAAAACCCTAATGCTGACTAATGGAAAAGTTCAGTTTAGGGTTTAAAAACCCTAATGCTGACTGAAGGGAAAAAGTTCAGTTTAGGGTTTAAAACCCTAATGCTGACTGAATGGAAAAGAGTCCAATTTAGGGTTTAAAACCCTAATGCTGACTAAAGGAAAAAGTTCAGTTTAGGGTTTAAAACCCTAATGCTGACTGAATGGAAAAGAGTTCAGTTTAGGGTTTAAAACCCTAATGCTGACTAAAGGAAAGAGTTCAGTTTAGGTTTTAAAACCCTAATGCTGACTGAATGGAAAAGAGTTCAATTTAGGGTTTAAAACCCTAATGCTGACTGGATGGAAAAGAGTTCAGTTTAGGGTTTAAAACCCTAATGCTGACCGAATGGAAAAGAGTTCAGTTTAGGGTTTAAAACCCTAATGCTGACTGAATGGAAAAATTTCAGTTTAGGGTTTAAAACCTTAATGCTGACTAAAGGAAAGAGTTTAGTTTAGGGTTTAAAAACCCTAATGCTGACTAATGGAAAAGTTCAGTTTAGGGTTTAAAAACCCTAATGCTGACTGAAGGGAAAAAGTTCAGTTTAGGGTTTAAAACCCTAATGCTGACTAAAGGACAAGAGTTCTGTTTAGGGTTTAAAAACCTAATGCTGACTGAATGGAAAAGAGTTTAGTTTAGGGTTTAAAACCCTAATGCTGACTAAAGGAAAAGTTCAGTTTAGGGTTTAAAACCCTAATGCTGACTAAAGGAAAAGTTCAGTTTAGGGTTTAAAACCCTAATGCTGACTAAAGGAAAGAGTTTAGTTTAGGGTTTAAAACCCTAATGCTGACTGAATGGAAAAAGTTCAGTTTAGGGTTTAAAACCCTAATGCTGACCGAATGGAAAAGAGTTCAGTTTAGGGTTTAAAACCCTAATGCTGACTGAATGGAAAAATTTCAGTTTAGGGTTTAAAACCTTAATGCTGACTAAAGGAAAGAGTTCAGTTTAGGGTTTAAAACCCTAATGCTGACTGAATGGAAGAGTTCAGTTTAGGGTTTAAAACCCTAATGCTGACTGAATGGAAAAAGTTCAGTTTAGGGTTTAAAACCCTAATGCTGACTAAAGGAAAGAGTTCTATTTAGGGTTTAAAACCCTAATGCTGACAGAATGGAAAAAGTTCAGTTTAGGGTTTAAAACCTTAATGCTGACTAAAGGAAAGAGTTCAGTTTAGGGTTTAAAACCCTAATGCAGACTAAAGGGAAAGTTCAGTTTAAGGTTTAAAACCCTAATGCTGACTAAAGGAAAGAGTTCAGTTTAGGGTTTAAAACCCTAATGCTGACTAAAGGGAAAGTTCAGTTTAGGGTTTAAAACCCTAATGCTGACTAAAGGAAAGAGTTCAGTTTAGGGTTTAAAACCCTAATGCTGACTGAATGAAAAAGTTCAGTTTAGGGTTTAAAACCCTAATGCTGACTGAAAGGAAAGTTCAGTTTAGGGTTTAAAACCCTAATGCTGACTAAAGAAAAGAGTTCAGTTTAGGGTTTAAAACCCTAATGCTGACTGAATGGAAAAGAGTTCAGTTTAGGGTTTAAAACTCTAATGCTGACTAGATGGAAAAGAGTTCAGTTTAGGGTTTAAAACCCTAATGCTGACTAAAGGAAAGAGTTCAGTTTAGGGTTTAAAACCCTAATGCTGACTACAAGAAAAGTTCAGTTTAGGGTTTAAAACCCTAATGCTGACTGAATGAAAAAGTTCAGTTTAGGGTTTAAAACCCTAATGCTGACTGAAGGGAAAGTTCAGTTTAGGGTTTAAAACCCTAATGCTGACTAAAGGAAAGAGTTCAGTTTAGGGTTTAAAACCCTAATGCTGACTGAATGGAAAAGAGTTCAGTTTAGGGTTTAAAACCCTAATGCTGACTAGATGGAAAAGAGTTCAGTTTAGGGTTTAAAACCCTAATACTGACTAGCTGGAAAGAGTTCAATTTAGGATTTAAAACCCTAATGCTGACTGAATGAAAAAGTTCAGTTTCGGGTTTAAAACCCTAATGCTGACTGAAGGGAAAGTTCAGTTTAGGGTTTAAAACCCTAATGCTGACTAAAGGAAAGAGTTCAGTTTAGGGTTTAAAACTTTAATGCTGACTGAATGGAAAAGAGTTCAGTTTAGGGTTTAAAACCCTAATGCTGACTAGATAGAAAAGAGTTCAGTTTAGGGTTTAAAACCCTAATGCTGACTCTGACTACAGGAAAAAGTTCAGTTTAGGGTTTAAAACCCTAATGCTGACTAATGGAAAAAGTTCAGTTTAGGGTTTAAAAACCCTAATGCTGACTGAAGGGAAAAAGTTCAGTTTAGGGTTTAAAACCCTAATGCTGACTAAAGGAAAAGAGTTCAGTTTAGGGTTTAAAACCCTAATGCTGACTAATGGAAAAAGTTCAGTTTAGGGTTTAAAAACCCTAATGCTGACTGAAGGGAAAAAGTTCAGTTTAGGGTTTAAAACCCTAATGCTAACTAAAGGAAAAGAGTTATGTTTAGGGTTTAAAACCCTAATGCTGGCCGAATGGAAAAGAGTTCAGTTTAGGGTTTAAAACCCTAATGCTGACCGAATGGAAAAGAGTTCAGTTTAGGGTTTAAAACCCTAATGCTGACTGGATGGAAAAGAGATCAGTTTAGGGTTTAAAACCCTAATACTGACTGGATGGAAAAGAGTTCAGTTTAGGGTTTAAAACCCTAATGCTGACTCTGACTACAGGAAAAGTTCAGTTTAGGGTTTAAAACCCTAATGCTGACTGAATGGAAAAGAGTTCAGTTTAGGGTATAAAACCCTAATGCTGACTAAAGGAAAAGTTCAGTTTAGGGTTTAAAACCCTAATGCTGACTAAAGGAAAAGTTCAGTTTAGGGTTTAAAACCTTAATGCTGACTGAATGGAAAAGGTTTAGTTTAGGGTTTAAAACCCTAATGCTGACTGAATGGAAAAGAGTTCAGTTTAGGGTTTAAAACCTTAATGCTCACTGAATGGAAAAGAGTTCAGTTTAGGGTTTAAAACCCTAATGCTGACTGGATGGAAAAGAGTTCAGTTTAGGGTTTAAAACCCTAATGCTGACTCTGACTACAGGAAAAAGTTCAGTTTAGGGTTTAAAACCCTAATGCTGACTGAATGGAAAAGAGTCCAGTTTAGGGTTTAAAACCCTAATGCTGACTAAAGGAAAAAGTTCAGTTTATGGTTTAAAACCCTAATGCTGACTAAAGGGAAAGTTCAGTTTAGGGTTTAAAACCCTAATGCTGACTAAAGGAAAGAGTTCAGTTTAGGGTTTAAAACCCTAATGCTGACTGAATGGAAAAAGTTCAGTTTAGGGTTTAAAACCCTAATGCTGACCGAATGGAAAAGAGTTCAGTTTAGGGTTTAAAACCCTAATGCTGACTGAATGGAAAAAGTTCAGTTTAGGGTTTAAAACCTTAATGCTGACTAAAGGAAAGAGTTCAGTTTAGGGTTTAAAACCCTAATGCTGACTGAATGGAAGAGTTCAGTTTAGGGTTTAAAACCCTAATGCTGACTGAATGGAAAAAGTTCAGTTTAGGGTTTAAAACCCTAATGCTGACTAAAGGAAAGAGTTCAGTTTAGGGTTTAAAACCCTAATGCTGACAGAATGAAAAAAGTTCAGTTTAGGGTTTAAAACCTTAATGCTGACTAAAGGAAAGAGTTCAGTTTAGGGTTTAAAACCCTAATGCTGACTAAAGGGAAAGTTCAGTTTAAGGTTTAAAACCCTAATGCTGACTAAAGGAAAGAGTTCAGTTTAGGGTTTAAAACCCTAATGCTGACTAAAGGGAAAGTTCAGTTTAGGGTTTAAAACCCTAATACTGACTAGCTAGAAATAGTTCAGTTTAGGGTTTAAAACCCTAATGCTAACTTAATGGAAAAAGTTCAGTTTAGGGTTTAAAACCCTAATGCTGACTACAACAAAAGTTCAGTTTAGGGTTTAAAACCCTAATGCTGACTGAATGAAAAAGTTCAGTTTAGGGTTTAAAACCCTAATGCTGACTAAAGGAAAGAGTTCAGTTTAGTGTTTAAAACCCTAAAACTGACTAGCTGGAAAGAGTTCAGATTAGGGTTTAAAACCCTAACGCTAACTGAATGGAAAAAGTTCAGTTTAGGGTTTAAAACCCTAATGCTGACTACAACAAAAGTTCAATTTAGGGTTTAAAACCCTAATGCTGACTGAATGAAAAAGTTCAGTTTAGGGTTTAAAACCCTAATGCTGACTAAAGGAAAGAGTTCAGTTTAGGGTTTAAAACCCTAAAACTGACTAGCTGGAAAGAGTTCAGATTAGGGTTTAAAACCCTAATGCTAACTGAATGGAAAAAGTTCAGTTTAGGGTTTAAAACCCTAATGCTGACTACAACAAAAGTTCAGTTTAGGGTTTAAAACCCTAATGCTGACTGAAGGGAAAGTTCAGTTTAGGGTTTAAAACCCTAATGCTGACTAAAGGAAAGAGTTCAGTTTAGGGTTTAAAACCCTAATGCTGACTGAATGGAAAAGAGTTCAGTTTAGGGTTTAAATCCCTAATGCTGACTGGATGGAAAAGAGTTCAGTTTAGGGTTTAAAACCCTAATGCTGACTCTGACTACAGGAAAAAGTTCAGTTTAGGGTTTAAAACCCTAATGCTGACTAATGGAAAAAGTTCAGTTTAGGGTTTAAAAACCCTAATGCTGACTGAAGGGAAAAAGTTCAGTTTAGGGTTTAAAACCGTAATGCTGACTAAAGGAAAAGAGTTCTGTTTAGGGTTTAAAATCCTAATGCTGACTGAATGGAAAAGAGTTTAGTTTAGGGTTTAAAACCCTAATGCTGACTAAAGGAAAAGTTCAGTTTAGGGTTTAAAAACCCTAATGCTGACTAAAGGAAAAGTTCAGTTTAGGGTTTAAAACCCTAATGCTGACTGAATGGAAAAAGTTCAGTTTAGGGTTTAAAACCCTAATGCTGACCTAATGGAAAAGAGTTCAGTTTAGGGTTTAAAACCCTAATGCTGATTGAATGGAAAAAGTTCAGTTTAGGGTTTAAAACCCTAATGCTGACTAATGGAAAAAGTTCAGTTTAGGGTTTAAAAACCCTAATGCTGACTGGATGGAAAAGAGTTCAGTTTAGGGTTTAAAACCCTAATGCTGACTCTGACTACAGGAAAAAGTTCAGTTTAGGGTTTAAAACCCTAATGCTGACTGAATGGAAAAGAGTTCAGTTTAGGGTATAAAACCCTAATGCTGACTAAAGGAAAAGTTCAGTTTAGGGTTTAAAACCCTAATGCTGACTAAAGGAAAAGTTCAGTTTAGGGTTTAAAACCTTAATGCTGACTGAATGGAAAAAGTTCAGTTTAGGGTTTAAAACCCTAATGCTGACTGAATGGAAAAAGTTCAGTTTAGGGTTTAAAACCCTAATGCTGACTGAATGGAAAAGAGTTCAGTTTAGGGTTTAAAACCCTAATGTTGACTGGATGGAAAAGAGTTCAGTTTAGGGTTTAAAACCCTAATACTGACTCTGACTACAGGAAAAAGTTCAGTTTAGGGTTTAAAACCCTAATGCTGACTGAATGGAAAAGAGTCGAGTTTAGGGTTTAAAACCCTAATGCTGACTAAAGGAAAAAGTTCAGTTTAGGGTTTAAAACCCTAATGCTAACTTAATGGAAAAAGTTCAGTTTAGGGTTTAAAACCCTAATGCTGACTACAACAAAAGTTCAGTTTAGGGTTTAAAACCCTAATGCTGACTGAATGAAAAAGTTCAGTTTAGGGTTTAAAACCCTAATGCTGACTAAAGGAAAGAGTTCAGTTTAGTGTTTAAAACCCTAAAACTGACTAGCTGGAAAGAGTTCAGATTAGGGTTTAAAACCCTAACGCTAACTGAATGGAAAAAGTTCAGTTTAGGGTTTAAAACCCTAATGCTGACTACAACAAAAGTTCAATTTAGGGTTTAAAACCCTAATGCTGACTGAATGAAAAAGTTCAGTTTAGGGTTTAAAACCCTAATGCTGACTAAAGGAAAGAGTTCAGTTTAGGGTTTAAAACCCTAAAACTGACTAGCTGGAAAGAGTTCAGATTAGGGTTTAAAACCCTAATGCTAACTGAATGGAAAAAGTTCAGTTTAGGGTTTAAAACCCTAATGCTGACTACAACAAAAGTTCAGTTTAGGGTTTAAAACCCTAATGCTGACTGAAGGGAAAGTTCAGTTTAGGGTTTAAAACCCTAATGCTGACTAAAGGAAAGAGTTCAGTTTAGGGTTTAAAACCCTAATGCTGACTGAATGGAAAAGAGTTCAGTTTAGGGTTTAAATCCCTAATGCTGACTGGATGGAAAAGAGTTCAGTTTAGGGTTTAAAACCCTAATGCTGACTCTGACTACAGGAAAAAGTTCAGTTTAGGGTTTAAAACCCTAATGCTGACTAATGGAAAAAGTTCAGTTTAGGGTTTAAAAACCCTAATGCTGACTGAAGGGAAAAAGTTCAGTTTAGGGTTTAAAACCGTAATGCTGACTAAAGGAAAAGAGTTCTGTTTAGGGTTTAAAATCCTAATGCTGACTGAATGGAAAAGAGTTTAGTTTAGGGTTTAAAACCCTAATGCTGACTAAAGGAAAAGTTCAGTTTAGGGTTTAAAAACCCTAATGCTGACTAAAGGAAAAGTTCAGTTTAGGGTTTAAAACCCTAATGCTGACTGAATGGAAAAAGTTCAGTTTAGGGTTTAAAACCCTAATGCTGACCTAATGGAAAAGAGTTCAGTTTAGGGTTTAAAACCCTAATGCTGATTGAATGGAAAAAGTTCAGTTTAGGGTTTAAAACCCTAATGCTGACTAATGGAAAAAGTTCAGTTTAGGGTTTAAAAACCCTAATGCTGACTGGATGGAAAAGAGTTCAGTTTAGGGTTTAAAACCCTAATGCTGACTCTGACTACAGGAAAAAGTTCAGTTTAGGGTTTAAAACCCTAATGCTGACTGAATGGAAAAGAGTTCAGTTTAGGGTATAAAACCCTAATGCTGACTAAAGGAAAAGTTCAGTTTAGGGTTTAAAACCCTAATGCTGACTAAAGGAAAAGTTCAGTTTAGGGTTTAAAACCTTAATGCTGACTGAATGGAAAAAGTTCAGTTTAGGGTTTAAAACCCTAATGCTGACTGAATGGATAAGAGTTCAGTTTAGGGTTTAAAACCCTAATGCTGACTGAATGGAAAAGAGTTCAGTTTAGGGTTTAAAACCCTAATGTTGACTGGATGGAAAAGAGTTCAGTTTAGGGTTTAAAACCCTAATACTGACTCTGACTACAGGAAAAAGTTCAGTTTAGGGTTTAAAACCCTAATGCTGACTGAATGGAAAAGAGTCCAGTTTAGGGTTTAAAACCCTAATGCTGACTAAAGAAAAAAGTTCAGTTTAGGGTTTAAAACCCTAATGCTGACTAAAGGGAAAGTTCCGTTTAGGGTTTAAAACCCTAATGCTGACTAAAGGAATGAGTTCAGTTTAGGGTTTAAAAACCTAATGCTGACTGAATGGAAAAAGTTTAATTTAGGGTTTAAAACCCTAATGCTGACTGAATGGAAAAATTTCAGTTTAGGGTTTAAAACCTTAATGCTGACTAAAGGAAAGAGTTCAGTTTAGGGTTTAAAACCCTAATGCTGACTGAATGGAAGAGTTCAGTTTAGGGTTTAAAACCCTAATGCTGACTGAATGGAAAAAGTTCAGTTTAGGGTTTAAAACCCTAATGCTGACTAAAGGAAAGAGTTATGTTTAGGGTTTAAAACCCTAATGCTGACAGAATGGAAAAAGTTCAGTTTAGGGTTTAAAACCCTAATGCTGACTGAATGGATAAGAGTTCAGTTTAGGGTTTAAAACCCTAATGCTGACTGAATGGAAAAGAGTTCAGTTTAGGGTTTAAAACCCTAATGTTGACTGGATGGAAAAGAGTTCAGTTTAGGGTTTAAAACCCTAATACTGACTCTGACTACAGGAAAAAGTTCAGTTTAGGGTTTAAAACCCTAATGCTGACTGAATGGAAAAGAGTCCAGTTTAGGGTTTAAAACCCTAATGCTGACTAAAGAAAAAGTTCAGTTTAGGGTTTAAAACCCTAATGCTGACTAAAGGGAAAGTTCCGTTTAGGGTTTAAAACCCTAATGCTGACTAAAGGAATGAGTTCAGTTTAGGGTTTAAAAACCTAATGCTGACTGAATGGAAAAAGTTTAATTTAGGGTTTAAAACCCTAATGCTGACTGAATGGAAAAATTTCAGTTTAGGGTTTAAAACCTTAATGCTGACTAAAGGAAAGAGTTCAGTTTAGGGTTTAAAACCCTAATGCTGACTGAATGGAAGAGTTCAGTTTAGGGTTTAAAACCCTAATGCTGACTGAATGGAAAAAGTTCAGTTTAGGGTTTAAAACCCTAATGCTGACTAAAGGAAAGAGTTCAGTTTAGGGTTTAAAACCCTAATGCTGACAGAATGGAAAAAGTTCAGTTTAGGGTTTAAAACCTTAATGCTGACTAAAGGAAAGAGTTCAGTTTAGGGTTTAAAACCCTAATGCAGACTAAAGGGAAAGTTCAGTTTAAGGTTTAAAACCCTAATGCTGACTAAAGGAAAGAGTTCAGTTTAGGGTTTAAAACCCTAATGCTGACTAAAGGGAAAGTTCAGTTTAGTGTTTAAAACCCTAAAACTGACTAGCTGGAAAGAGTTCAGATTAGGGTTTAAAACCCTAACGCTAACTGAATGGAAAAAGTTCAGTTTAGGGTTTAAAACCCTAATGCTGACTACAACAAAAGTTCAATTTAGGGTTTAAAACCCTAATGCTGACTGAATGAAAAAGTTCAGTTTAGGGTTTAAAACCCTAATGCTGACTAAAGGAAAGAGTTCAGTTTAGGGTTTAAAACCCTAAAACTGACTAGCTGGAAAGAGTTCAGATTAGGGTTTAAAACCCTAATGCTAACTGAATGGAAAAAGTTCAGTTTAGGGTTTAAAACCCTAATGCTGACTACAACAAAAGTTCAGTTTAGGGTTTAAAACCCTAATGCTGACTGAAGGGAAAGTTCAGTTTAGGGTTTAAAACCCTAATGCTGACTAAAGGAAAGAGTTCAGTTTAGGGTTTAAAACCCTAATGCTGACTGAATGGAAAAGAGTTCAGTTTAGGGTTTAAATCCCTAATGCTGACTGGATGGAAAAGAGTTCAGTTTAGGGTTTAAAACCCTAATGCTGACTCTGACTACAGGAAAAAGTTCAGTTTAGGGTTTAAAACCCTAATGCTGACTAATGGAAAAAGTTCAGTTTAGGGTTTAAAAACCCTAATGCTGACTGAAGGGAAAAAGTTCAGTTTAGGGTTTAAAACCGTAATGCTGACTAAAGGAAAAGAGTTCTGTTTAGGGTTTAAAATCCTAATGCTGACTGAATGGAAAAGAGTTTAGTTTAGGGTTTAAAACCCTAATGCTGACTAAAGGAAAAGTTCAGTTTAGGGTTTAAAAACCCTAATGCTGACTAAAGGAAAAGTTCAGTTTAGGGTTTAAAACCCTAATGCTGACTGAATGGAAAAAGTTCAGTTTAGGGTTTAAAACCCTAATGCTGACCTAATGGAAAAGAGTTCAGTTTAGGGTTTAAAACCCTAATGCTGATTGAATGGAAAAAGTTCAGTTTAGGGTTTAAAACCCTAATGCTGACTAATGGAAAAAGTTCAGTTTAGGGTTTAAAAACCCTAATGCTGACTGGATGGAAAAGAGTTCAGTTTAGGGTTTAAAACCCTAATGCTGACTCTGACTACAGGAAAAAGTTCAGTTTAGGGTTTAAAACCCTAATGCTGACTGAATGGAAAAGAGTTCAGTTTAGGGTATAAAACCCTAATGCTGACTAAAGGAAAAGTTCAGTTTAGGGTTTAAAACCCTAATGCTGACTAAAGGAAAAGTTCAGTTTAGGGTTTAAAACCTTAATGCTGACTGAATGGAAAAAGTTCAGTTTAGGGTTTAAAACCCTAATGCTGACTGAATGGAAAAGAGTTCAGTTTAGGGTTTAAAACCCTAATGCTGACTGAATGGAAAAGAGTTCAGTTTAGGGTTTAAAACCCTAATGCTGACTGGATGGAAAAGAGTTCAGTTTAGGGTTTAAAACCCTAATGCTGACTCTGACTACAGGAAAAAGTTCAGTTTAGGGTTTAAAACCCTAATGCTGACTGAATGGAAAAGAGTCCAGTTTAGGGTTTAAAACCCTAATGCTGACTAAAGGAAAAAGTTCAGTTTAGGGTTTAAAACCCTAATGCTGACTAAAGGGAAAGTTCCGTTTAGGGTTTAAAACCCTAATGCTGACTAAAGGAATGAGTTCAGTTTAGGGTTTAAAAACCTAATGCTGACTGAATGGAAAAAGTTTAATTTAGGGTTTAAAACCCTAATGCTGACTGAATGGAAAAATTTCAGTTTAGGGTTTAAAACCTTAATGCTGACTAAAGGAAAGAGTTCAGTTTAGGGTTTAAAACCCTAATGCTGACTGAATGGAAGAGTTCAGTTTAGGGTTTAAAACCCTAATGCTGACTGAATGGAAAAAGTTCAGTTTAGGGTTTAAAACCCTAATGCTGACTAAAGGAAAGAGTTCAGTTTAGGGTTTAAAACCCTAATGCTGACAGAATGGAAAAAGTTCAGTTTAGGGTTTAAAACCTTAATGCTGACTAAAGGAAAGAGTTCAGTTTAGGGTTTAAAACCCTAATGCAGACTAAAGGGAAAGTTCAGTTTAAGGTTTAAAACCCTAATGCTGACTAAAGGAAAGAGTTCAGTTTAGGGTTTAAAACCCTAATGCTGACTAAAGGGAAAGTTTAGTTTAGGGTTTAAAACCCTAATGCTGACTGAATGGAAAAAGTTCAGTTTAGGGTTTAAAACCCAAATGCTGACTAAAGGAAAGAGTTCAGTTTAGGGTATAAAACCCTAATGCTGACTGAATGGAAAAAGTTCAGTTTAGGGTTTAAAACCTTAATGCTGACTAAAGGAAAGAGTTCAGTTTAAGGTTTAAAACCCTAATGCTGACTAAAGGAAAGAATTCAGTTTAGGGTTTAAAACCCTAATGCTGACTGAATGAAAAAGTTCAGTTTAGGGTTTAAAACCCTAATGCTGACTGAAGGGAAAGTTCAGTTTAGGGTTTAAAACCCTAATGCTGACTAAAGGAAAGAGTTCAGTTTAGGGTTTAAAACCCTAATGCTGACTGAATGGAAAAGAGTTCAGTTTAGGGTTTAAATCCCTAATGCTGACTGGATGGAAAAGAGTTCAGTTTAGGGTTTAAAACCCTAATGCTGACTCTGACTACAGGAAAAAGTTCAGTTTAGGGTTTAAAAC